>NC_141083.1:6789665-6971686 GCF_041138505.1 Cibotium barometz | reverse complement strand
GTAGGGTTTTGCCCAGCATGTAGAGGCTAGAAGGCCGAATTCAAGATCATCGACGGTATAAAGGAAAAGAATAAGAAAGACGGTTTGGCTTGTATGAAATTGATTCATGTATAAACTTTTTTTTTATATAAATCTTGTCTTGGCATTATTGTATTGTGTAAAAAGGCTGTTTTAACAAACCTTGTGAAAAGGACCTTAATTAAGGAACATGTTTATTTATGTCAAACAGTGTGGTAGGATTAATTAGAAAATAAATTGACGCGTGAGTAGGGTGCAAAGTGGGAGGATGGAATGCCCCGACGGCACCATCCTACACGGACGGGTGGACCCGATTAGTCGGGTAGCTTTACACGGACGGGTGGACCCGATTAGTCGGGTAGCTTTCCAACATATTAAGTGAAAGCCCTACGTTGTTAGATAAATAGGTTCCCTGGCAATTCTATTCTAGAAGACTAGGCCAGCGGCTGTGCCTTGCATGGATGAGGAAAAAAGCGTTGTCTCTAAGGAATCAAGACTAGTAGTTGCTCAAATTATGATCAATTACCCTATGGGTGGTTTGATTTTTAGAAGACCACGCTCCCATTGCGGGATAGAACTAGGTCTTACCTATGAATCGTATCCTTGAATCTCTGCATGGTCAAGGTGTCGATGAGTAGGAAATTTTCTCCAAGATAAGACTTAGTGGACTATCTTAAGTGTTTCCCCTGTTTTTGGAAGGGGGAACCTTACAAATGGTATCAGAATCGATCTTAGTTCCTAGGATTTGTTTCTTAAAGATTAACTATCAAGGAAGTAAAACAAGTGATTGTTTATCATATGAGGATGAATCTATCATCTCTACTGGCCATAGAAGTGATTTGAATATCCTCACATGTTGAGACAATCATCCTATGAAATTGTGCTTGTATCTTGGGGGTGCACACGCAAGATATTTGTACAATAAATTTGAGAAATAAGATTGGGGAGAATACCTTTTGTGAGGAAAAACATAGGGTGATCAAATTAAGAAACTAGTGAGAGATTGAATGACTAGAAGGATAGACCGAAACTTGTTTAGAGAAATTTTCAGGATATATCTCATTAACTTGCATATTATAAATTAATAAGATTATAACTCCATCAACATTTGAATATTTAACGTGTGATGCCATCCATTGGATGCTTTACACTAGGACGATCATCCAAGATCTTGAACCCATCTCAGACTAACTTCGGATGTGTAATTTTCAGAGGATCATGCTCTTAGATGTGTTAATCCCAAGATACTAGATGTGTAATTTTCAAAAAACTAAACATCTCCGACGTGTTAATCCTGATAATCTTTGGATGTTTCAATCCCAAGGCACCAGATGTGTAATTCTCAAAAAATGAAGATCTCGGATATATTAATCCAGAGTGCCTTTAGATGTGGCACTATGATAAGTATTTGATAGTTTTGAACTTTTCATGGATACAATGAAAGAAGCAAGTTCACATTTTCTCGTCTAAAAATCGTAAGAAATGCCGAATTAGTTGGAAGCACTGTTGTCAATCTAACCACCCACTAGAACCAAAATCAGTTATGGGATGCCATGAAATTACACCTTCGTGAAAGGTTTTGTCCTCTAGGATTTCGAGAGGATAAAATGAATGAATTTTTGGAGCTAACCCAAAAAAAGGAAGACCCAAAAAGAATACCACCAAACTTTTGTTAAACTTCTCCAATTTGCTCTAGAGATGGGTGAGGTAACTCTTCTCCATCGATTCATTTGGAAGCTTAATCTACCTTTGAATAACCTCATCAAGAATGTAAAACTATCCTCTATTTCAGAAGCCATAAATTATAGCCAGACTGTGATAAAGTTTTTTTTTAATATAAAAAGTGTCGAGAAGGACATGAGTCCTTCCATGTTAATCAAGAAAGAGGTCTCCTAATTCAAGAGGAAGGTCAAGCCCACCCCTGGCTACAAGGAATCATGAGCTAGAGCAAAGATTAGGTTAAGAAATAGGGATAGCTGCGTTAAAGATAACCAAAATTAACAAGTATTTCTATGAGTAAATAGAAGAGGATTGGTGCAAGATTCATGTGAAGTAGTAATGTGTGTGATGAATAGAGGTATTCTACAAGACGATACTAAGATTATGAAATTGCTATCATAGGTTAGATTGCATAAGGATTGATTCCCTTATGTTTTTCCATGATAATTTGTTAAGTACCATACTACATGGGGGTATAGAATAAGGAATTTGAAGGTTCATATCATATGAGAGGTATATGGATGCATGAAATTAGGATAATAAGGCCAATTAACTTTAGAATAATAAAGACCTTTTGGAGACACAACAAAACGAGCCAAGCACATGAAATAAAGGACTCTTTAAGAACAATGTTTAGATAAAAGAAGATTTTTACCTAGTGGTGGGGACACCAATTTGAAAGAGACAGAAGGATTTACTTAGATACTACCCCAGCTCGCGAGATGAGGACATCTCGAATCTTTTAAGTGGGGGAGATTTTAAGGTCTCTCCTAAGCCACGTATGTATGTGTCTCTTTTAATATAGATTTCAAGAAGGAAAGAACTCGAGTGCACTTAGAGAAGAGTGAGACAATAAGGCTAGAAACATTAGGAAAGTGTTAGAATAAAAATATTAGCTCCAAAAATCCTAAAAGAAATAAGACGATAAGAATAGTTCTATTAAGAGCGAAGTATCTCCAAAAATAGAAATTCGAATTTAGGTGATAGGAGGTCGTATTTAGAGTACTTTTACATACTTAGAGTCCATGCATACTAAAAATATGGAAAAAAACAACACGTTTCTAAAGATGGCGCGTTTGTGGCTACCCACAGACGTTTTTGCCTATTCTGCCCGTGATGGCTTGTGGACTAGATGCCTTTCGGTTCTTTTGACTGGATATATGACCATATTCTGAGTTTTTATTAGAGAGTTACGGCCGAAACAATTTGCTGATTTTGTCAGGGTCTCTACACAGAAAGAGCTGTAAGAAGGCAGCAAGTAATCCTAGAGCTTGAGATGTATATATCCCTTCATTCTTATCTAACATCTTAGAAGAGAAGGTTAGATTGCTATGGTCTTTCGGAAGAAGAGACCAAAACTCAATAGCTTTTCTTTTAGAGAAAGAATAGTATGCCGTAGCCCTGTAGAGAGAAGGCTATTTTGCCATAGACCTTAGAAAGAGAGAAGAGTCACAGTACGAGTAAGAGGAGATAAAGCTTGGGGATGATTGGATGATTTCAATCATAAGAAAAGGTATTAGAAGACTCTATTCTCATATGTCAAGTTCTAAAGCTCTTGTGAACGAGCAAAGGCAACGATAAACGATAAATTTCTATAAGGTATATACATATTTTGTTTTTCAATTATATATCATTCTTAGGGGTTGAGCTATGGCCCCGGATTCTCTATTAATTGTTAATAGTGATCTATTTGATTGATTTACTATTTAAAGTTTGTATTCTTTTAAACAACAGCATATGCCTTAATGAAGAATGTCTCATCGCAATCTCGAGTTGAAATACTAAAATCTTTGTGAAAAGGATTGTTTTCTTAAGAAGGTAACATGAATTCTAGTCCTATGGTTTAGTGATGAGTAAATGGATTGTTATCTTGGTTAAATTAAGATACATGTACAACTCTCCCTGCCTTGACGCTGCCCCATTCTTGTGCTTGTATAGCCGGATGGCAGAGACGTTAGTAAGGCCCGGAGTTGGCCCATGGTATCCCTCATACCATTGGGAGAATGAGGTTCGCCGATTGAGGCAAGTGATTGTGATGCTGCCTAGTTCTGAGGGCCCAGACTAGTGCGGTGAATTAGCCCACCCTAGTTCGCAGACATCCCTCTGAGGGGCGGGAGGATCGAGCGATGGAGCCTGAGAGGGCGACAGGCCGGCTTGAGTCTTCGCCAGCAGCGCAGCTGACGTGAGGTGTATGGTCTCGTAGGGTTTTGCCCAGCATGTAGAGGCTAGAAGGCCGAATTCTAGATCATCGACGGTATAAAGGAAAAGAATAAGAAAGACGGTTTGGCTTGTATGAAATTGATTCATGTATAAACTTTTTTTTTATATAAATCTTGTCTTGGCATTATTGTATTGTGTAAAAAGGCTGTTTTAACAAACCTTGTGAAAAGGACCTTAATTAAGGAACATGTTTATTTATTAGAAGCCATAAATTATAGCCAGACTGTGATAAAGTTTTTTTTTAATATAAAAAGTGTCGAGAAGGACATGAGTCCTTCCATGTTAATCAAGAAAGAGGTCTCCTAATTCAAGAGGAAGGTCAAGCCCACCCCTGGCTACAAGGAATCATGAGCTAGAGCAAAGATTAGGTTAAGAAATAGGGATAGCTGCGTTAAAGATAACCAAAATTAACAAGTATTTCTATGAGTAAATAGAAGAGGATTGGTGCAAGATTCATGTGAAGTAGTAATGTGTGTGATGAATAGAGGTATTCTACAAGACGATACTAAGATTATGAAATTGCTATCATAGGTTAGATTGCATAAGGATTGATTCCCTTATGTTTTTCCATGATAATTTGTTAAGTACCATACTACATGGGGGTATAGAATAAGGAATTTGAAGGTTCATATCATATGAGAGGTATATGGATGCATGAAATTAGGATAATAAGGCCAATTAACTTTAGAATAATAAAGACCTTTTGGAGACACAACAAAACGAGCCAAGCACATGAAATAAAGGACTCTTTAAGAACAATGTTTAGATAAAAGAAGATTTTTACCTAGTGGTGGGGACACCAATTTGAAAGAGACAGAAGGATTTACTTAGATACTACCCCAGCTCGCGAGATGAGGACATCTCGAATCTTTTAAGTGGGGGAGATTTTAAGGTCTCTCCTAAGCCACGTATGTATGTGTCTCTTTTAATATAGATTTCAAGAAGGAAAGAACTCGAGTGCACTTAGAGAAGAGTGAGACAATAAGGCTAGAAACATTAGGAAAGTGTTAGAATAAAAATATTAGCTCCAAAAATCCTAAAAGAAATAAGACGATAAGAATAGTTCTATTAAGAGCGAAGTATCTCCAAAAATAGAAATTCGAATTTAGGTGATAGGAGGTCGTATTTAGAGTACTTTTACATACTTAGAGTCCATGCATACTAAAAATATGGAAAAAAACAACACGTTTCTAAAGATGGCGCGTTTGTGGCTACCCACAGACGTTTTTGCCTATTCTGCCCGTGATGGCTTGTGGACTAGATGCCTTTCGGTTCTTTTGACTGGATATATGACCATATTCTGAGTTTTTATCAGAGAGTTACGGCCGAAACAATTTGCTGATTTTGTCAGGGTCTCTACACAGAAAGAGCTGTAAGAAGGCAGCAAGTAATCCTAGAGCTTGAGATGTATATATCCCTTCATTCTTATCTAACATCTTAGAAGAGAAGGTTAGATTGCTATGGTCTTTCGGAAGAAGAGACCAAAACTCAATAGCTTTTCTTTTAGAGAAAGAATAGTATGCCGTAGCCCTGTAGAGAGAAGGCTATTTTGCCATAGACCTTAGAAAGAGAGAAGAGTCACAGTACGAGTAAGAGGAGATAAAGCTTGGGGATGATTGGATGATTTCAATCATAAGAAAAGGTATTAGAAGACTCTATTCTCATATGTCAAGTTCTAAAGCTCTTGTGAACGAGCAAAGGCAACGATAAACGATAAATTTCTATAAGGTATATACATATTTTGTTTTTCAATTATATATCATTCTTAGGGGTTGAGCTATGGCCCCGGATTCTCTATTAATTGTTAATAGTGATCTATTTGATTGATTTACTATTTAAAGTTTGTATTCTTTTAAACAACAGCATATGCCTTAATGAAGAATGTCTCATCGCAATCTCGAGTTGAAATACTAAAATCTTTGTGAAAAGGATTGTTTTCTTAAGAAGGTAACATGAATTCTAGTCCTATGGTTTAGTGATGAGTAAATGGATTGTTATCTTGGTTAAATTAAGATACATGTACAACTCTCCCTGCCTTGACGCTGCCCCATTCTT
The DNA here is from genome assembly GCF_041138505.1 of Cibotium barometz. NCBI lineage: Eukaryota > Viridiplantae > Streptophyta > Polypodiopsida > Cyatheales > Cibotiaceae > Cibotium > Cibotium barometz. Next base: position 6,965,674 of record NC_141083.1, on the reverse strand, counting down.
GTGCTTGTATAGCCGGATGGCAGAGACGTTAGTAAGGCCCGGAGTTGGCCCATGGTATCCCTCATACCATTGGGAGAATGAGGTTCGCCGATTGAGGCAAGTGATTGTGATGCTGCCTAGTTCTGAGGGCCCAGACTAGTGCGGTGAATTAGCCCACCCTAGTTCGCAGACATCCCTCTGAGGGGCGGGAGGATCGAGCGATGGAGCCTGAGAGGGCGACAGGCCGGCTTGAGTCTTCGCCAGCGGCGCAGCTGACGTGAGGTGTATGGTCTCGTAGGGTTTTGCCCAGCATGTAGAGGCTAGAAGGCCGAATTCTAGATCATCGACGGTATAAAGGAAAAGAATAAGAAAGACGGTTTGGCTTGTATGAAATTGATTCATGTATAAACTTTTTTTTTATATAAATCTTGTCTTGGCATTATTGTATTGTGTAAAAAGGCTGTTTTAACAAACCTTGTGAAAAGGACCTTAATTAAGGAACATGTTTATTTATGTCAAACAGTGTGGTAGGATTAATTAGAAAATAAATTGACGCGTGAGTAGGGTGCAAAGTGGGAGGATGGAATGCCCCGACGGCACCATCCTACACGGACGGGTGGACCCGATTAGTCGGGTAGCTTTACACGGACGGGTGGACCCGATTAGTCGGGTAGCTTTCCAACATATTAAGTGAAAGCCCTACGTTGTTAGATAAATAGGTTCCCTGGCAATTCTATTCTAGAAGACTAGGCCAGCGGCTGTGCCTTGCATGGATGAGGAAAAAAGCGTTGTCTCTAAGGAATCAAGACTAGTAGTTGCTCAAATTATGATCAATTACCCTATGGGTGGTTTGATTTTTAGAAGACCACGCTCCCATTGCGGGATAGAACTAGGTCTTACCTATGAATCGTATCCTTGAATCTCTGCATGGTCAAGGTGTCGATGAGTAGGAAATTTTCTCCAAGATAAGACTTAGTGGACTATCTTAAGTGTTTCCCCTGTTTTTGGAAGGGGGAACCTTACAAATGGTATCAGAACCGATCTTAGTTCCTAGGATTTGTTTCTTAAAGATTAACTATCAAGGAAGTAAAACAAGTGATTGTTTATCATATGAGGATGAATCTATCATCTCTACTGGCCATAGAAGTGATTTGAATATCCTCACATGTTGAGACAATCATCCTATGAAATTGTGCTTGTATCTTGGGGGTGCACACGCAAGATATTTGTACAATAAATTTGAGAAATAAGATTGGGGAGAATACCTTTTGTGAGGAAAAACATAGGGTGATCAAATTAAGAAACTAGTGAGAGATTGAATGACTAGAAGGATAGACCGAAACTTGTTTAGAGAAATTTTCAGGATATATCTCATTAACTTGCATATTATAAATTAATAAGATTATAACTCCATCAACATTTGAATATTTAACGTGTGATGCCATCCATTGGATGCTTTACACTAGGACGATCATCCAAGATCTTGAACCCATCTCAGACTAACTTCGGATGTGTAATTTTCAGAGGATCATGCTCTTAGATGTGTTAATCCCAAGATACTAGATGTGTAATTTTCAAAAAACTAAACATCTCCGACGTGTTAATCCTGATAATCTTTGGATGTTTCAATCCCAAGGCACCAGATGTGTAATTCTCAAAAAATGAAGATCTCGGATATATTAATCCAGAGTGCCTTTAGATGTGGCACTATGATAAGTATTTGATAGTTTTGAACTTTTCATGGATACAATGAAAGAAGCAAGTTCACATTTTCTCGTCTAAAAATCGTAAGAAATGCCGAATTAGTTGGAAGCACTGTTGTCAATCTAACCACCCACTAGAACCAAAATCAGTTATGGGATGCCATGAAATTACACCTTCGTGAAAGGTTTTGTCCTCTAGGATTTCGAGAGGATAAAATGAATGAATTTTTGGAGCTAACCCAAAAAAAGGAAGACCCAAAAAGAATACCACCAAACTTTTGTTAAACTTCTCCAATTTGCTCTAGAGATGGGTGAGGTAACTCTTCTCCATCGATTCATTTGGAAGCTTAATCTACCTTTGAATAACCTCATCAAGAATGTAAAACTATCCTCTATTTCAGAAGCCATAAATTATAGCCAGACTGTGATAAAGTTTTTTTTTAATATAAAAAGTGTCGAGAAGGACATGAGTCCTTCCATGTTAATCAAGAAGAGGTCTCCTAATTCAAGAGGAAGGTCAAGCCCACCCCTGGCTACAAGGAATCATGAGCTAGAGCAAAGATTAGGTTAAGAAATAGGGATAGCTGCGTTAAAGATAACCAAAATTAACAAGTATTTCTATGAGTAAATAGAAGAGGATTGGTGCAAGATTCATGTGAAGTAATGTGTGTGATGAATAGAGGTATTCTACAAGACGATACTAAGATTATGAAATTGCTATCATAGGTTAGATTGCATAAGGATTGATTCCCTTATGTTTTTCCATGATAATTTGTTAAGTACCATACTACATGGGGGTATAGAATAAGGAATTTGAAGGTTCATATCATATGAGAGGTATATGGATGCATGAAATTAGGATAATAAGGCCAATTAACTTTAGAATAATAAAGACCTTTTGGAGACACAACAAAACGAGCCAAGCACATGAAATAAAGGACTCTTTAAGAACAATGTTTAGATAAAAGAAGATTTTTACCTAGTGGTGGGGACACCAATTTGAAAGAGACAGAAGGATTTACTTAGATACTACCCCAGCTCGCGAGATGAGGACATCTCGAATCTTTTAAGTGGGGGAGATTTTAAGGTCTCTCCTAAGCCACGTATGTATGTGTCTCTTTTAATATAGATTTCAAGAAGGAAAGAACTCGAGTGCACTTAGAGAAGAGTGAGACAATAAGGCTAGAAACATTAGGAAAGTGTTAGAATAAAAATATTAGCTCCAAAAATCCTAAAAGAAATAAGACGATAAGAATAGTTCTATTAAGAGCGAAGTATCTCCAAAAATAGAAATTCGAATTTAGGTGATAGGAGGTCGTATTTAGAGTACTTTTACATACTTAGAGTCCATGCATACTAAAAATATGGAAAAAAACAACACGTTTCTAAAGATGGCGCGTTTGTGGCTACCCACAGACGTTTTTGCCTATTCTGCCCGTGATGGCTTGTGGACTAGATGCCTTTCGGTTCTTTTGACTGGATATATGACCATATTCTGAGTTTTTATCAGAGAGTTACGGCCGAAACAATTTGCTGATTTTGTCAGGGTCTCTACACAGAAAGAGCTGTAAGAAGGCAGCAAGTAATCCTAGAGCTTGAGATGTATATATCCCTTCATTCTTATCTAACATCTTAGAAGAGAAGGTTAGATTGCTATGGTCTTTCGGAAGAAGAGACCAAAACTCAATAGCTTTTCTTTTAGAGAAAGAATAGTATGCCGTAGCCCTGTAGAGAGAAGGCTATTTTGCCATAGACCTTAGAAAGAGAGAAGAGTCACAGTACGAGTAAGAGGAGATAAAGCTTGGGGATGATTGGATGATTTCAATCATAAGAAAAGGTATTAGAAGACTCTATTCTCATATGTCAAGTTCTAAAGCTCTTGTGAACGAGCAAAGGCAACGATAAACGATAAATTTCTATAAGGTATATACATATTTTGTTTTTCAATTATATATCATTCTTAGGGGTTGAGCTATGGCCCCGGATTCTCTATTAATTGTTAATAGTGATCTATTTGATTGATTTACTATTTAAAGTTTGTATTCTTTTAAACAACAGCATATGCCTTAATGAAGAATGTCTCATCGCAATCTCGAGTTGAAATACTAAAATCTTTGTGAAAAGGATTGTTTTCTTAAGAAGGTAACATGAATTCTAGTCCTATGGTTTAGTGATGAGTAAATGGATTGTTATCTTGGTTAAATTAAGATACATGTACAACTCTCCCTGCCTTGACGCTGCCCCATTCTTGTGCTTGTATAGCCGGATGGCAGAGACGTTAGTAAGGCCCGGAGTTGGCCCATGGTATCCCTCATACCATTGGGAGAATGAGGTTCGCCGATTGAGGCAAGTGATTGTGATGCTGCCTAGTTCTGAGGGCCCAGACTAGTGCGGTGAATTAGCCCACCCTAGTTCGCAGACATCCCTCTGAGGGGCGGGAGGATCGAGCGATGGAGCCTGAGAGGGCGACAGGCCGGCTTGAGTCTTCGCCAGCGGCGCAGCTGACGTGAGGTGTATGGTCTCGTAGGGTTTTGCCCAGCATGTAGAGGCTAGAAGGCCGAATTCAAGATCATCGACGGTATAAAGGAAAAGAATAAGAAAGACGGTTTGGCTTGTATGAAATTGATTCATGTATAAACTTTTTTTTTATATAAATCTTGTCTTGGCATTATTGTATTGTGTAAAAAGGCTGTTTTAACAAACCTTGTGAAAAGGACCTTAATTAAGGAACATGTTTATTTATGTCAAACAGTGTGGTAGGATTAATTAGAAAATAAATTGACGCGTGAGTAGGGTGCAAAGTGGGAGGATGGAATGCCCCGACGGCACCATCCTACACGGACGGGTGGACCCGATTAGTCGGGTAGCTTTACACGGACGGGTGGACCCGATTAGTCGGGTAGCTTTCCAACATATTAAGTGAAAGCCCTACGTTGTTAGATAAATAGGTTCCCTGGCAATTCTATTCTAGAAGACTAGGCCAGCGGCTGTGCCTTGCATGGATGAGGAAAAAAGCGTTGTCTCTAAGGAATCAAGACTAGTAGTTGCTCAAATTATGATCAATTACCCTATGGGTGGTTTGATTTTTAGAAGACCACGCTCCCATTGCGGGATAGAACTAGGTCTTACCTATGAATCGTATCCTTGAATCTCTGCATGGTCAAGGTGTCGATGAGTAGGAAATTTTCTCCAAGATAAGACTTAGTGGACTATCTTAAGTGTTTCCCCTGTTTTTGGAAGGGGGAACCTTACAAATGGTATCAGAACCGATCTTAGTTCCTAGGATTTGTTTCTTAAAGATTAACTATCAAGGAAGTAAAACAAGTGATTGTTTATCATATGAGGATGAATCTATCATCTCTACTGGCCATAGAAGTGATTTGAATATCCTCACATGTTGAGACAATCATCCTATGAAATTGTGCTTGTATCTTGGGGGTGCACACGCAAGATATTTGTACAATAAATTTGAGAAATAAGATTGGGGAGAATACCTTTTGTGAGGAAAAACATAGGGTGATCAAATTAAGAAACTAGTGAGAGATTGAATGACTAGAAGGATAGACCGAAACTTGTTTAGAGAAATTTTCAGGATATATCTCATTAACTTGCATATTATAAATTAATAAGATTATAACTCCATCAACATTTGAATATTTAACGTGTGATGCCATCCATTGGATGCTTTACACTAGGACGATCATCCAAGATCTTGAACCCATCTCAGACTAACTTCGGATGTGTAATTTTCAGAGGATCATGCTCTTAGATGTGTTAATCCCAAGATACTAGATGTGTAATTTTCAAAAAACTAAACATCTCCGACGTGTTAATCCTGATAATCTTTGGATGTTTCAATCCCAAGGCACCAGATGTGTAATTCTCAAAAAATGAAGATCTCGGATATATTAATCCAGAGTGCCTTTAGATGTGGCACTATGATAAGTATTTGATAGTTTTGAACTTTTCATGGATACAATGAAAGAAGCAAGTTCACATTTTCTCGTCTAAAAATCGTAAGAAATGCCGAATTAGTTGGAAGCACTGTTGTCAATCTAACCACCCACTAGAACCAAAATCAGTTATGGGATGCCATGAAATTACACCTTCGTGAAAGGTTTTGTCCTCTAGGATTTCGAGAGGATAAAATGAATGAATTTTTGGAGCTAACCCAAAAAAAGGAAGACCCAAAAAGAATACCACCAAACTTTTGTTAAACTTCTCCAATTTGCTCTAGAGATGGGTGAGGTAACTCTTCTCCATCGATTCATTTGGAAGCTTAATCTACCTTTGAATAACCTCATCAAGAATGTAAAACTATCCTCTATTTCAGAAGCCATAAATTATAGCCAGACTGTGATAAAGTTTTTTTTTAATATAAAAAGTGTCGAGAAGGACATGAGTCCTTCCATGTTAATCAAGAAGAGGTCTCCTAATTCAAGAGGAAGGTCAAGCCCACCCCTGGCTACAAGGAATCATGAGCTAGAGCAAAGATTAGGTTAAGAAATAGGGATAGCTGCGTTAAAGATAACCAAAATTAACAAGTATTTCTATGAGTAAATAGAAGAGGATTGGTGCAAGATTCATGTGAAGTAATGTGTGTGATGAATAGAGGTATTCTACAAGACGATACTAAGATTATGAAATTGCTATCATAGGTTAGATTGCATAAGGATTGATTCCCTTATGTTTTTCCATGATAATTTGTTAAGTACCATACTACATGGGGGTATAGAATAAGGAATTTGAAGGTTCATATCATATGAGAGGTATATGGATGCATGAAATTAGGATAATAAGGCCAATTAACTTTAGAATAATAAAGACCTTTTGGAGACACAACAAAACGAGCCAAGCACATGAAATAAAGGACTCTTTAAGAACAATGTTTAGATAAAAGAAGATTTTTACCTAGTGGTGGGGACACCAATTTGAAAGAGACAGAAGGATTTACTTAGATACTACCCCAGCTCGCGAGATGAGGACATCTCGAATCTTTTAAGTGGGGGAGATTTTAAGGTCTCTCCTAAGCCACGTATGTATGTGTCTCTTTTAATATAGATTTCAAGAAGGAAAGAACTCGAGTGCACTTAGAGAAGAGTGAGACAATAAGGCTAGAAACATTAGGAAAGTGTTAGAATAAAAATATTAGCTCCAAAAATCCTAAAAGAAATAAGACGATAAGAATAGTTCTATTAAGAGCGAAGTATCTCCAAAAATAGAAATTCGAATTTAGGTGATAGGAGGTCGTATTTAGAGTACTTTTACATACTTAGAGTCCATGCATACTAAAAATATGGAAAAAAACAACACGTTTCTAAAGATGGCGCGTTTGTGGCTACCCACAGACGTTTTTGCCTATTCTGCCCGTGATGGCTTGTGGACTAGATGCCTTTCGGTTCTTTTGACTGGATATATGACCATATTCTGAGTTTTTATCAGAGAGTTACGGCCGAAACAATTTGCTGATTTTGTCAGGGTCTCTACACAGAAAGAGCTGTAAGAAGGCAGCAAGTAATCCTAGAGCTTGAGATGTATATATCCCTTCATTCTTATCTAACATCTTAGAAGAGAAGGTTAGATTGCTATGGTCTTTCGGAAGAAGAGACCAAAACTCAATAGCTTTTCTTTTAGAGAAAGAATAGTATGCCGTAGCCCTGTAGAGAGAAGGCTATTTTGCCATAGACCTTAGAAAGAGAGAAGAGTCACAGTACGAGTAAGAGGAGATAAAGCTTGGGGATGATTGGATGATTTCAATCATAAGAAAAGGTATTAGAAGACTCTATTCTCATATGTCAAGTTCTAAAGCTCTTGTGAACGAGCAAAGGCAACGATAAACGATAAATTTCTATAAGGTATATACATATTTTGTTTTTCAATTATATATCATTCTTAGGGGTTGAGCTATGGCCCCGGATTCTCTATTAATTGTTAATAGTGATCTATTTGATTGATTTACTATTTAAAGTTTGTATTCTTTTAAACAACAGCATATGCCTTAATGAAGAATGTCTCATCGCAATCTCGAGTTGAAATACTAAAATCTTTGTGAAAAGGATTGTTTTCTTAAGAAGGTAACATGAATTCTAGTCCTATGGTTTAGTGATGAGTAAATGGATTGTTATCTTGGTTAAATTAAGATACATGTACAACTCTCCCTGCCTTGACGCTGCCCCATTCTTGTGCTTGTATAGCCGGATGGCAGAGACGTTAGTAAGGCCCGGAGTTGGCCCATGGTATCCCTCATACCATTGGGAGAATGAGGTTCGCCGATTGAGGCAAGTGATTGTGATGCTGCCTAGTTCTGAGGGCCCAGACTAGTGCGGTGAATTAGCCCACCCTAGTTCGCAGACATCCCTCTGAGGGGCGGGAGGATCGAGCGATGGAGCCTGAGAGGGCGACAGGCCGGCTTGAGTCTTCGCCAGCGGCGCAGCTGACGTGAGGTGTATGGTCTCGTAGGGTTTTGCCCAGCATGTAGAGGCTAGAAGGCCGAATTCAAGATCATCGACGGTATAAAGGAAAAGAATAAGAAAGACGGTTTGGCTTGTATGAAATTGATTCATGTATAAACTTTTTTTTTATATAAATCTTGTCTTGGCATTATTGTATTGTGTAAAAAGGCTGTTTTAACAAACCTTGTGAAAAGGACCTTAATTAAGGAACATGTTTATTTATGTCAAACAGTGTGGTAGGATTAATTAGAAAATAAATTGACGCGTGAGTAGGGTGCAAAGTGGGAGGATGGAATGCCCCGACGGCACCATCCTACACGGACGGGTGGACCCGATTAGTCGGGTAGCTTTACACGGACGGGTGGACCCGATTAGTCGGGTAGCTTTCCAACATATTAAGTGAAAGCCCTACGTTGTTAGATAAATAGGTTCCCTGGCAATTCTATTCTAGAAGACTAGGCCAGCGGCTGTGCCTTGCATGGATGAGGAAAAAAGCGTTGTCTCTAAGGAATCAAGACTAGTAGTTGCTCAAATTATGATCAATTACCCTATGGGTGGTTTGATTTTTAGAAGACCACGCTCCCATTGCGGGATAGAACTAGGTCTTACCTATGAATCGTATCCTTGAATCTCTGCATGGTCAAGGTGTCGATGAGTAGGAAATTTTCTCCAAGATAAGACTTAGTGGACTATCTTAAGTGTTTCCCCTGTTTTTGGAAGGGGGAACCTTACAAATGGTATCAGAACCGATCTTAGTTCCTAGGATTTGTTTCTTAAAGATTAACTATCAAGGAAGTAAAACAAGTGATTGTTTATCATATGAGGATGAATCTATCATCTCTACTGGCCATAGAAGTGATTTGAATATCCTCACATGTTGAGACAATCATCCTATGAAATTGTGCTTGTATCTTGGGGGTGCACACGCAAGATATTTGTACAATAAATTTGAGAAATAAGATTGGGGAGAATACCTTTTGTGAGGAAAAACATAGGGTGATCAAATTAAGAAACTAGTGAGAGATTGAATGACTAGAAGGATAGACCGAAACTTGTTTAGAGAAATTTTCAGGATATATCTCATTAACTTGCATATTATAAATTAATAAGATTATAACTCCATCAACATTTGAATATTTAACGTGTGATGCCATCCATTGGATGCTTTACACTAGGACGATCATCCAAGATCTTGAACCCATCTCAGACTAACTTCGGATGTGTAATTTTCAGAGGATCATGCTCTTAGATGTGTTAATCCCAAGATACTAGATGTGTAATTTTCAAAAAACTAAACATCTCCGACGTGTTAATCCTGATAATCTTTGGATGTTTCAATCCCAAGGCACCAGATGTGTAATTCTCAAAAAATGAAGATCTCGGATATATTAATCCAGAGTGCCTTTAGATGTGGCACTATGATAAGTATTTGATAGTTTTGAACTTTTCATGGATACAATGAAAGAAGCAAGTTCACATTTTCTCGTCTAAAAATCGTAAGAAATGCCGAATTAGTTGGAAGCACTGTTGTCAATCTAACCACCCACTAGAACCAAAATCAGTTATGGGATGCCATGAAATTACACCTTCGTGAAAGGTTTTGTCCTCTAGGATTTCGAGAGGATAAAATGAATGAATTTTTGGAGCTAACCCAAAAAAAGGAAGACCCAAAAAGAATACCACCAAACTTTTGTTAAACTTCTCCAATTTGCTCTAGAGATGGGTGAGGTAACTCTTCTCCATCGATTCATTTGGAAGCTTAATCTACCTTTGAATAACCTCATCAAGAATGTAAAACTATCCTCTATTTCAGAAGCCATAAATTATAGCCAGACTGTGATAAAGTTTTTTTTTAATATAAAAAGTGTCGAGAAGGACATGAGTCCTTCCATGTTAATCAAGAAGAGGTCTCCTAATTCAAGAGGAAGGTCAAGCCCACCCCTGGCTACAAGGAATCATGAGCTAGAGCAAAGATTAGGTTAAGAAATAGGGATAGCTGCGTTAAAGATAACCAAAATTAACAAGTATTTCTATGAGTAAATAGAAGAGGATTGGTGCAAGATTCATGTGAAGTAATGTGTGTGATGAATAGAGGTATTCTACAAGACGATACTAAGATTATGAAATTGCTATCATAGGTTAGATTGCATAAGGATTGATTCCCTTATGTTTTTCCATGATAATTTGTTAAGTACCATACTACATGGGGGTATAGAATAAGGAATTTGAAGGTTCATATCATATGAGAGGTATATGGATGCATGAAATTAGGATAATAAGGCCAATTAACTTTAGAATAATAAAGACCTTTTGGAGACACAACAAAACGAGCCAAGCACATGAAATAAAGGACTCTTTAAGAACAATGTTTAGATAAAAGAAGATTTTTACCTAGTGGTGGGGACACCAATTTGAAAGAGACAGAAGGATTTACTTAGATACTACCCCAGCTCGCGAGATGAGGACATCTCGAATCTTTTAAGTGGGGGAGATTTTAAGGTCTCTCCTAAGCCACGTATGTATGTGTCTCTTTTAATATAGATTTCAAGAAGGAAAGAACTCGAGTGCACTTAGAGAAGAGTGAGACAATAAGGCTAGAAACATTAGGAAAGTGTTAGAATAAAAATATTAGCTCCAAAAATCCTAAAAGAAATAAGACGATAAGAATAGTTCTATTAAGAGCGAAGTATCTCCAAAAACAGAAATTCGAATTTAGGTGATAGGAGGTCGTATTTAGAGTACTTTTACATACTTAGAGTCCATGCATACTAAAAATATGGAAAAAAACAACACGTTTCTAAAGATGGCGCGTTTGTGGCTACCCACAGACGTTTTTGCCTATTCTGCCCGTGATGGCTTGTGGACTAGATGCCTTTCGGTTCTTTTGACTGGATATATGACCATATTCTGAGTTTTTATCAGAGAGTTACGGCCGAAACAATTTGCTGATTTTGTCAGGGTCTCTACACAGAAAGAGCTGTAAGAAGGCAGCAAGTAATCCTAGAGCTTGAGATGTATATATCCCTTCATTCTTATCTAACATCTTAGAAGAGAAGGTTAGATTGCTATGGTCTTTCGGAAGAAGAGACCAAAACTCAATAGCTTTTCTTTTAGAGAAAGAATAGTATGCCGTAGCCCTGTAGAGAGAAGGCTATTTTGCCATAGACCTTAGAAAGAGAGAAGAGTCACAGTACGAGTAAGAGGAGATAAAGCTTGGGGATGATTGGATGATTTCAATCATAAGAAAAGGTATTAGAAGACTCTATTCTCATATGTCAAGTTCTAAAGCTCTTGTGAACGAGCAAAGGCAACGATAAACGATAAATTTCTATAAGGTATATACATATTTTGTTTTTCAATTATATATCATTCTTAGGGGTTGAGCTATGGCCCCGGATTCTCTATTAATTGTTAATAGTGATCTATTTGATTGATTTACTATTTAAAGTTTGTATTCTTTTAAACAACAGCATATGCCTTAATGAAGAATGTCTCATCGCAATCTCGAGTTGAAATACTAAAATCTTTGTGAAAAGGATTGTTTTCTTAAGAAGGTAACATGAATTCTAGTCCTATGGTTTAGTGATGAGTAAATGGATTGTTATCTTGGTTAAATTAAGATACATGTACAACTCTCCCTGCCTTGACGCTGCCCCATTCTTGTGCTTGTATAGCCGGATGGCAGAGACGTTAGTAAGGCCCGGAGTTGGCCCATGGTATCCCTCATACCATTGGGAGAATGAGGTTCGCCGATTGAGGCAAGTGATTGTGATGCTGCCTAGTTCTGAGGGCCCAGACTAGTGCGGTGAATTAGCCCACCCGACATCCCTCTGAGGGGCGGGAGGATCGAGCGATGGAGCCTGAGAGGGCGACAGGCCGGCTTGAGTCTTCGCCAGCGGCGCAGCTGACGTGAGGTGTATGGTCTCGTAGGGTTTTGCCCAGCATGTAGAGGCTAGAAGGCCGAATTCTAGATCATCGACGGTATAAAGGAAAAGAATAAGAAAGACGGTTTGGCTTGTATGAAATTGATTCATGTATAAACTTTTTTTTTATATAAATCTTGTCTTGGCATTATTGTATTGTGTAAAAAGGCTGTTTTAACAAACCTTGTGAAAAGGACCTTAATTAAGGAACATGTTTATTTATGTCAAACAGTGTGGTAGGATTAATTAGAAAATAAATTGACGCGTGAGTAGGGTGGAAAGTGGGAGGATGGAATGCCCCGAGGGCACCATCCTACATGGACGGGTGGACCCGATTAGTCGGGTAGCTTTCCAACATATTAAGTGAAAGCCCTACGTTGTTAGATAAATAGGTTCTCCGGCAATTCTATTCTAGAAGACTAGGCCAGCGACTGTGCCTTGCATGGATGAGGAAAAAAGCATTGTCTCTAAGGAATCAAGACTAGTAGTTGCCCAAATTATGATCAATTACCCTATGGGTGGTTTGATTTTTAGAAGACCACGCTCCCGTTGCGGGATAGAACTAGGTCTTACCTATGAATCGTATCCTTGAATCTCTGCATGGTCAAGGTGTCGATGAGTAGGAAATTTTCTCCAAGATAAGACTTAGTGGACTATCTTAAGTGTTTCCCCTATTTTTGGAAGGGGGAACCTTACAAATGGTATCAGAGCCGATCTTAGTTCCTAGGATTTTTTTCTTAAAGATTAACTATCAAGGAAGTAAAACAAGTGATTGTTTATCATATGAGGATGAATCTATCATCTCTACTGGCCATAGAAGTGATTTGAATATCCTCACATGTTGAGACAATCATCCTATGAAATTGTGCTTGTATCTTGGGGGTGCACACGCAAGATATTTGTACAATAAATTTGAGAAATAAGATTGGGGAGAATACCTTTTGTGAGGAAAAACATAGGGTGATCAAATTAAGAAACTAGTGAGAGATTGAATGACTAGAAGGATAGACCAAAACTTGTTTAGAGAAATTTTCAGGATATATCTCATTAACTTGCATATTATAAATTAATAAGATTATAACTCCATCAACACTTGAATAGTTAACGTGTGATGCCATCCACTGGATGCTTTACACTAGGACGATCATCCAAGATCTTCAACCCATCTCAGACAAACATGGGTCTAACTTCGGATGTGTAATTTCCACAGGATCATGCTCTTAGATGTGTTAATCTCAAGATACTAGATGTGTAATTTTCAAAAAACTAATCATCTCAGACGTGTTAATCCTGATAATCTTTGGATGTGTCAATCCCAAGGCACCAGATGTGTAATTCTCAAAAAATGAAGATCTCAGATATATTAATCCGGAGTGCCTTTACATGTGGCACTCTGATAAGTATTTGATAGTTTTGAACTTTTCATCGATACAATGAAAGAAGCAAGTTCACATTTGCTCGTCTAAAAATCGTAAGAAATGCCGAATTAGTTGGAAGCACTGTTGTTAATCTAACCACCCACTAGAACCAAAATCAGTTATGGGATGCCATGAAATTACACCTTCGTGAAAGGTTTTGTGCTCTAGGATTTCAAGAGGATAAAATGAATGAATTTTTGGAGCTAACCCAAAAAAGGAAGACCCAAAAAGAATACCACCAAACTTTTGTTAAACTTCTCCAATTTGCTCTAGAGATGGGTGAGGTAACTCTTCTCCATCGATTCATTTGGAAGCTTAATCTACCTTTGAATAACCTCATCAAGAATGTAAAACTATCCTCTATTTCAAAAGCCATAAATTATAGCCAGACTGTGATAAAGTTTTTTTTTAATATAAAAAGTGTCGAGAAAGACATGAGTCCTTCCATGTTAATCAAGAAGAGGTCTCCTAATTCAAGAGGAAGGTCAAGCCCACCCCTGGCTACAAGGAATCATGAGCTAGAGCAACAATTAGGTTAAGAAATAGGGATAGCTGGGTTAAAGATTACCGAAATTAACAAGTATTTCTATGAGTAAATAGAAGAGGATTGGTGCAAGATTCATGTGAAGTAATGTGTGTGATGAATAGAGGTATTCTACAAGACGATACTAAGATTATAAAATTGCTATCATAGGTTAGATTGCGTAAGGATTGATTCCCTTATGTTTTTCCATGATAATTTGATAAGTACCATACTACATGGGGGTATAGAATAAGGAATTTGAAGGTTCATATCATATGAGAGGTATATGGATGCATGAAATTAGGATAATAAGGCCAACTAACTTTAGAATAATAATAAAGACCTTTTGGAGACACAACAAAACGAGCCAAGCACATGAAATAAAGGACTCTTTAAGAACAATGTTTAGATAAAAGAATATTTTTACCTAGTGGTGGGGACACCAATTTGAAAGAGACAGGAGGATTTACTTAGATACTACCCCAGCTTGCGAGATGAGGACATCTCGAATCTTTTAAGTGGGGGAGATTTTAAGGTCTCTCCCAAGCCACGTATGTATGTGTCTCTTTTAATATAGATTTCAAGAAGGAAAGACAGTGCACTTAGAGAAGAGTGAGACAATAAGGCTAGAAACATTAGGAAAGTGTTAGAATAAAAATATTAGCTCCAAAAATCCTAAAAGAAATAAGACGATAAGAATAGTTCTATTAAGAGAGAAGTATCTCCAAAAATAGAAATTCGAATTTAGGTGATAGGAGGTCGTATTTAGAGTACTTTTACATACTTAGAGTCCATGCATACTAAAAATATGGAAAAAAACAACACGTTTCTAAAGATGGCGCGTTTGTGGCTACACACAGACGTTTTTACCTATTCTGTCCGTGTGATGGCTTGTAGACTAGATGCCTTCCGGTTCTTTTGACTGGATATATGACCATATTCTGATTTTTAATCAGGGAGTTATGGCCCAAATAATTTGCTGATTCTATCAGGGTCTCTACACAAGAAAAATTGTAAGAAGGCAGCAAGTAATCCTAGAGCTTGAGATGTATATATCCCTTCATTCTTATCTAATATCTTAGAAGAGAAGGTTAGATTGCTATGGTCTTTTGGAAGAAGAGACCAAATCTCCATAGCTTTTCTTTTAGAGAAAGAATAGTATGTCGTAGCCCTGTAGAGAGAAGGCTATTTTGCCATAGACCTTAGAAAGAGAGAAGAGTCACAGTACGAGTAAGAGGACATAAAGCTTGGGGATGATTGGATGATTTCAATCATAAGAGAAGGTATTAGAAGACTCTATTCTCATATGTCAAGTTCTAAAGCTCTTGTGAACGAGCAAAGGCAACGATAAACGACAAATTTCTATAAGGTATATACATATTTTGTTTTTCAATTATATATCATTCTTAGGGGTTGAGGTATGGCCCCGGCTTCTCTATCACTATTAATTGTTAATAGTGATCTATTTGATTGATTTACTACTTAAAGTTTGTATCTTTTAAACAACAGCATATGCCTTAATAAAGAATGTCTTATCGTCGCAATCTCGAGTTGAAATACTAAAATCTTTGTGAAAAGGATTGTTTTCTTAAGAAGGTAACATGAATTCTAGTCCTATGGTTTAGTGAGTAAATGGATTGTTATCTTGGTTAAATTAAGGTACATGGATGAGAAAAAAAGCGTTGGCTCTAAGGAATCAAGACTTGTAGTTGCCCAAATTATGATCAATTACCCTATGGGTGGTTTGATTTTTAGAAGACCACGCTCCCATTGCAGGATAGAACTAGGTCTTACCTATGAATCGTATCCTTGAATCTCTACATGGTCAAGGTGTCGATGAGTAGGAAATTTTCTCCAAGATAAGACTTAGTGGACTATCTTAAGTGTTTCCCCTATTTTTGGAAGGGGGGGAACCTTACAAATGGTATCAAAGCCGATCTTAGTTCCTAGGATTTGTTTTTCAAAGATTAACTATCAAGGGATTAAAACAAGTGATTGTTTATCATATGAGGATGAATCTATCATCTCTACTCGCCATAGAAGTGATTTGAATATCCTCACATGTTGAGACAATCATCCTATGAAATTGTGCTTGTATCTTGGGGGTGCACACGCAAGATATTTGTACAATAAATTTGAGAACTAAGATTGGGGAGAAAACCTTTTGTGAGGAAAAACATAGGGTGATCAAATTAAGAAACTAGTGAGAGATTGAATGACTAGAAGGATAGACCGAAACTTGTTTAGAGAAATTTTTAGGATATATCTCATTAACTTGCATATTATAAATTATTAAGATTATAACTCCATCAAGATTTGAATAGTTAACGTGTGATGCCATCCATTGGATGCTTTACACTAGGACGATCATCCAAGATCTTGAACCCATTCGGATGTGTAATTCCCAAAGAGGATCATGCTCTTAGATGTGTTAATCCCAAGATACTAGATGTGTAATTTTTAGAAAACTAATCATCTTAGACGTGTTAATCCTGATAATCTTTGGATGTGTCAATCCCAAGGCGCCAGATGTGTAATTCTCAAAAAATGAAGATCTCAGATAATCCAGAGTGCCTTCAGATGTGGCACTATGATAAGTATTTGATAGTTTTGAACTTTTCATTGATACAATGAAAGAAGCAAGTTCACCCTTCCTCGTCTAAAAATCATAAGAAATGCCGAATTAGTTGGAAGCACTGTTGTCAATCTAACCACCCACTAGAACCAAAATCAGTTATGGGATGCCATGAAAATACACCTTTGTGAAAGGTTTTGTCCTCTAGGATTTCGAGAGGATAAAATGAATGAATTTTTGGAGCTAACCCAAAAAAGGAAGACCCAAAAAGAATACCACCAAACTTCTATTAAACTTCTCCAATTTGCTCTAGAGATGGATGAGGTAACTCTTCTCCATCTACCTTTGAATAACCTCATCAAGAATGTAAAACTATCCTCTATTTCAGAAGCCACAAATTATAGCCAGACTGTGATAAAGTTTTTTTTTAATATAAAAAGTGTCGAGAAGGACATGAGTCCTTCCATGTTAATCAAGAAGATGTCTCCGAATTCAAGAGGAACGTGAAGCCCACCCCTGGCTACAAGGAATCATGAGCTAGAGTAAAAATTAGGTTAAAAAGTAGGGATAGCTGGGTTAAAGATAACCGAAATCAACAAGTATTTCTATGAGTAAATAGAAGAGGATTAATGCAAGATTCATGTAAAGTAATATGCATGATGAATAGAGGTATTCTACAAGACGATACTAAGATTATGAAATTGCTATCATAGGTTAGATTGCGTAAGGATTGATTCCCTTATGTTTTTCCATGATAATTTGTTAAAGTACCATACTCCATGGGGGTATAGAATAAGGAATTTGAAGGTTCATATCATATGAGAGGTATATGGATGCATGAAATTAGGATAATAAGGCCAATTAACTTTAGAATAATAAAGATCTTTTGGAGACACAAGAAAACGAGCCAAGCATATGAAATAAAGGACTCTTTAAGAACAATGTTTAAATAAAAGAAGATTTTACCTAGTGGTGGGGACACCAGTTTGAAAGAGACAGGAGGATTTACTTAGATACTACCCCAGCTCGCGAGATGAGGACATCTCGAATCTTTTAAGTGGGGGAGATTGTAAGGACTCTCCCAAGCCACGTATGTATGTGTCTCTTTTAATATAGATTTCAAGAAGGAAAGAGAGTGCACTTAAAGAAGAGTGAGACAATAAGACTAGAAACATTAAGAAAGTGTTAGAATAAAAATATTAGCTCCAAAAATCCTAAAAGAAATAAGAAGATAAGAATAGTTCTATTAAGAGAGAAGTATCTCCAAAAATAGAAATTCGAATTTAGGTGATAGGAGGTCGTCTCATGCATACTAAAAATGTGAAAAAAAACAACACGTTTCTAAAGATGGCGCGTTTGTGGCTATATACAGACGTTTTTGCCTATTCTGCCCATGATGGCTTGTAGACTAGATGCCTTCCGGTGCTTTTGACTGGCTATATGACCATATTTTGAGTTTTTATCAGAGAGTTATGGCCAAGACAATTTGTTGATTCTGTCAGGGTCTCTGCACAGGAAAAACTGTAACAAGGTAGCAAGTAATCCTAGAGCTTGAGATGTATATATCCCTTCGTTCTTATCTAATATCTTAGAAGAGAAGGTTAGATTGCTATGGTCTTTCGAAAGAAGAGACCAAAACTCCATAGCTTTTCTTTTAGAGAAAGAATAGTATGCCATAGCCCTGTAGAGAGAAGGCTATTTTGCCATGGACCTTAGAAAGAGAGAAGAGTCACAGTACGAGTAAGAGGAGATAAAGCTTAGGGATGATTGGATGATTTCAATCATAAGAGAAGGTATTAGAAGACTCTATTCTCATATGTCAAGTTCTAAAGCTCTTGTGAACGAGCAAAGGCAACGATAAACGATAAATTTCTATAAGGTATATACATATTTTGTTTTTCAATTATATATCATTCTTAGGGGTTAAGGTATGGCCCCGGCTTCTCTATCACTATTAATTGTTAATAGTGATCTATTTGATTGATTTACTATTTGAAGTTTGTATTCTTTTAAACAACAGCATATGCCTTAATAAAGAATGTCTTATCACAATCTCGAGTTAAAATACTAAAATCTTGGTGAAAAGGAATGTTTTCTTGAGAAGGTAACATGAATTCTAGTCCTATGGTTTAGTGAGTAAATTGATTGTTATCTTGGTTAAATTAAGGTACAGGTACAACTCTCCCTGCCTTGACGCTGCCCCGTTCTTGTGCTTGTATAGCCGGACAGTAAGGCCCGGAGTTGGCCCATGGTATCCCTCATACCATTGGGAGAATGAGGTTCACCGATTCAGGCAAGTGATTGTGATGCTGCTTAGTTCTGAGGGCCCAAGCTAGTCCGGTGAATTAGCCCACCCTAGTGCGGACATCCCTCTGAGGGGCGGGAGGATCGAGCGATGGAGCCTGAGAGGGCAACAGGCCGGCTTGAGTCTTCACCAGCGGCGCAGCCGACGATGAGGTGTATGGTCCCATAGGGTTTTGCCCAGTATGTAGAGGCTGGAAGGCCGAATTCTAGATCATCGGTGGTATAAAGGAAAAGAATAAGAAAGACGGTTTGGCTTGTATGAAATTGACTCATGTATAAACTTTTTTTAAAAAAAATCTTGTCTTGGCATTATTGTATTTTGTAAAAAGGCTATTTTAACAAACCTTGTCAAAAGGGTCTTAATTAAGGAACATGTTTATTTATGTCAAACAATGTGGTAGGATTAATTAGAAAACAAATTGACGCGTGAGTAGGGTGGAAAGTGGGAGGATGGAATGCCCCGACGGCACCATCCTACGGACGGGTGGACCCGATTAGTCGGGTAGCTTTCCAACATATTAAGTGAAAGCCCTATGTTGCTAGATAAATAGGTTCTCCGACAATTCTATCCTAGAAGACTAGGCCAGCGGCGGCTGTGCCTTGCATGGATGAGGAAAAAAGCGTTGTCTCTAAGGAATCTTAGTTCCTAGGATTTGTTTTTTAAAGATTAACTATCAAGGGATTAAAACAAGTGATTGTTTATCATATGAGGATGAATCTATCATCTCTACTGGCCATAGATGTGATTTGAATATCCTCACATGTTGAGACAATCATCCTATGAAATTGTGCTTGTATCTTAGGGGTGCACATGCAAGATATTTGTACAATAAATTTGAGAAATAAGATTGGGGAGAACACCTTTGCTGAGAAAAAAAATAAGGTGATCAAATTAAGAAACTAGTAAGAGATTGAATGACTAGAAGGATAGACCGAAACTTGTTTAGAGAAATTTTCAGGATATATCTCATTAACTTGCATATTATAAATTATTAAGATTGTAACTCCATCAAGATTTGAATAGTTAACGTGTGATGCCATCCATTGGATGCTTTACACTAGGACGATCATCCAAGATCTTGAACCCATCTCAGACAAACATGGGTCTAACTTCGCATGTGTAATTGCCAGAGGATCATGCTCTTAGATGTGTTAATCCCAAGATACTAGATGTGTAATTTTCAGAAAACTAATCATCTGACGTGTTAATCCTGATAATCTTTGGATATGTCAATCCCAAGGCACCAGATGTGTAATTCTCAAAAATGAAGATCTCAGATATATTAATCCAGAGTGCCTTTAGCTGTGGCACTATGATAAGTATTGATAGTTTTGAACTTTTCATGGATACAATGAAAGAAGCAAGTTCACCCTTGCTCGTATTAAAATCTTAAGAAATGGTGAATTAGTTGGAAGCACTGTTGTCAATCTAACCACCCACTAGAACCAAAATCAGTTATGGGATGCCATGAAATTACACCTTCCTGAAAGGTTTTGTCCTCTAGGATTTCGAGAGGATAAAATGAATGAATTTTTGGAGCTAACCCAAAAAAGGAAGCCCTAAAAAGAATACCACCAAACTTTTGTTAAACTTCTCCAATTTGCTCTAGAGATGGATGAGGTAACTCTTCTCCATCGATTCATTTGGAAGCTTAATCTACCTTTGAATAACCTCATCAAGAATGTAAAACTATCCTCTATTTCAGAAGCCATAAACTATAGCCAAGCTGTGATAAATTTTTTTTTAATATAGACATGAGTCCTTCCATGTTAATCAAGAAGAGGTCTCCTAATTCAAGAGGAACGTCAAGCCCACCCCTGGCTACAAGGAATCATGAGCTAGAGCAAAAATTAGGTTAAGAAGTAGGGATAGCTGGGTTAAAGATAACCGAAATCAACAAGTATTTCTATGAGTAAATAGATGAGGATTAGTGCAATATTCATGTGAAGTAATGTGCATGATAAATAGAGGTATTCTACAAGACGATACTAAGATTATGAAATTGCTATCATAGGTTAGATTGCATAAGGATTGATTCCCTTATGTTTTTCCATGATAATTTGTTAAGTACCATACTGCATGGAGGTATAGAATAAAGAATTTGAAGGTTCATATCATATGAGAGGTATATGGATGCATGAAATTAGGATAATAAGGCCAATTAACTTTAGAATAATAAAGACCTTTTGGAGACACAACAAAACGAGCCAAGCACATGAAATAAAGGACTCTTTAAGAACAATGTTTCGATAAAAGAAGATTTTTACCTAGTGGTGGGGACACCAATTTGAAAGAGACAAGAGGATTTACTTAGATACTACCCCAGCTCGCGAGATGAGGACATCTCGAATCTTTTAAGTGGGGGAGATTTTAAGGTCTCTCCCAAGCCACGTATGTATGTAGTGAGGATGAGGTCCTATTCACGTCTTCACTTGATGCCCATTCACTTCTTACAGGAGATGGTCATGGTATGCACTCATGGATCATTGATTTCAAGAAGGAAAGAGAGTGCACTTAGAGAAGAGAGACAATAAGGCTAGAAACATTAGGAAAGTGTTAGAATAAAAATATTAGCTCCAAAAATCCTAAAAGAAATAAGACGATAAGAATAGTTCTATTAAGAGAGAAGTATCTCCAAAAATAGAAATTCAAATTTAGGTGATAGGAGGTCATATTTAGAGTACTTTTACATACTTAGAGTCTATGCATACTAAAAATATGGAAAAAACAACACGTTTCTAAAGATGGCGTGTTTGTGGCTATACACATACGTTTTTGCCTATTCTGCCCGTGATGGCTTGTAGACTAGATGCCTTTCGGTTCTTTTGACTGGATATATGACCATATTCTGAGTTTTTATCAGAGAGTTATGGCCAAAACAATTTGCTGATTTTGTCAGGGTCTCTAAACAGAAAGAGCTGTAAGAAGGCAGCAAGTAATCCTAGAGCTTGAGATGTATATATCCCTTCATTCTTATCTAACATCTTAGAAGAGAAGGTTAGATTGCTATGGTCTTTCGGAAGAAGAGACCAAAGCTCAATAGCTTTTCTTTTAGAGAAAGAATAGTATGCCGTAGCCCTGTAGAGAGAAGGCTATTTTGCCATAGACCTTAGAAAGAGAGAAGAGTCACAGTACGAGTAAGAGGAGATAAAGCTTGGGGATGATTGGATGATTTCAATCATAAGAAAAGGTATTAGAAGACTCTATTCTCATATGTCAAGTTCTAAAGCTCTTGTGAACGAGCAAAGGCAACGATAAACGATAAATTTCTATAAGGTATATACATATTTTGTTTTTCAATTATATATCATTCTTAGGGGTTAAGGTATGGCCCCGGCTTCTCTATTAATTGTTAATAGTGATCTATTTGATTGATTTACTATTTAAAGTTTGTATTCTTTTAAACAATAGCATATGCCTTAATAAAGAATGTCTCATCGCAATCTCGAGTTGAAATACTAAAATCTTTGTGAAAAGGACTATTTTCTTAAGAAGGTAACATGAATTCTAGTCCTATGGTTTAGTGATGAGTAAATGGATTGTTATCTTGGTTAAATTAAGATACATGTACAACTCTCCCTGCCTTGACGCTGCCCCATTTTTGTGCTTGTATAGCCGGATGGCGGAGACGTTAGTAAGGCCCGGAGTTGGCCCATGGTATCCCTCATACCATTGGGAGAATGAGGTTTGCCGATTGAGGCAAGTGATTGTGATGCTGCCTAGTTCTGAGGGCCCAGGCTAGTGCGGTGAATTAGCCCACCCTAGTACGCAGACATCCCTCTGAGGGGCGGGAGGATCGAGGATGGAGCCTGAGAGGGCGATAGGCCGGCTTGAGTCTTCGCCAGCGGCGCGGCCGACGTGAGGTGTATGGTCTCGAAGTTTTTTTTTGCCTAGCATGTAGAGGCTAGAAGGCCGAATTCTAGATCATCGACGGTATAAAGGAAAAGGATAAGAAAGACGGTTTGGCTTGTATGAAATTGATTCATGTATAAACTTTTCTTTTATATAAATCTTGTCTTGGCATTATTGTATTGTGTAAAAAGGCTGTTTTAACAAACCTTGTGAAAAGGACCTTAATTAAGGAACATGTTTATTTATGTCAAACAGTGTGGTAGGATTAATTAGAAAAAAAATTGACGCGTGAGTAGGGTGGAAAGTGGGAAGATGGAATGCCCCGACGGTACCATCCTACACGGACGGCGGGTGGACCCGATTAGTCGGGTAGCTTTCCAACATATTAAGTGAAAGCCCTACGTTATTAGATAAATAGGTTCTTTGGCAATTCTATTCTAGAAGATTAGGCCAGCGGGGCGGCTGTGCCTTGCATGGATGAGGAAAAAAGCTTGTCTCTCTAAGGAATCAAGACTAGTAGTTGCCCAAATTATGATCAATTACCCTATGGGTGGTTTGATTTTTAGAAGACCACGCTCCCATTATGGGATAGAACTAGGTCTTACCTATGAATCGTATCCTTGAATCTCTGCATGGTCAAGGTGTCGATGAGTAGGAAATTTTCTCCAAGATAAGACTTAGTGGACTATCTTAAGTGTTTCCCCTATTTTGGGAAGGGGGGAACCTTACAAATGGTATCAGAGCCGATCTTAGTTCCTAGGATTTGTTTCTTAAAGATTAACTATCAAGGAAGTAAAACAAGTGATTGTTTATCATATGAGGATAAATCCATCATCTCTACTGGCCATAGAAGTGATTTGAATATCCTCACATGTTGAGACAATCATCCTATGAAATTGTGCTTGTATCTTGGGGGTGCACACGCAAGATATTTGTACAATAAATTTGAGAAATAAGATTGGGGAGAAAACCTTTTGTGAGGAAAAACATAGGGTGATCAAGTTAAGAAACTAGTGAGAGATTGAATGACTAGAAGGATAGACCGAAACTTGTTTAGAGAAATTTTCAGGATATATCTCATTAACTTGCATATTATAAATTAATAAGATTATAACTCCATCAACATTTGAATATTTAACGTGTGATGCCATCCATTGGATGCTTTACACTAGGACGATCATCCAAGATCTTGAACCCATCTCAGACTAACTTCGGATGTGTAATTTTCAGAGGATCATGCTCTTAGATGTGTTAATCCCAAGATACTAGATGTGTAATTTTCAAAAAACTAAACATCTCCGACGTGTTAATCCTGATAATCTTTGGATGTTTCAATCCCAAGGCACCAGATGTGTAATTCTCAAAAAATGAAGATCTCGGATATATTAATCTAGAGTGCCTTTAGATGTGGCACTATGATAAGTATTTGATAGTTTTGAACTTTTCATGGATACAATGAAAGAAGCAAGTTCACATTTTCTCGTCTAAAAATCGTAAGAAATGCCGAATTAGTTGGAAGCACTGTTGTCAATCTAACCACCCACTAGAACCAAAATCAGTTATGGGATGCCATGAAATTACACCTTCGTGAAAGGTTTTGTCCTCTAGGATTTCGAGAGGATAAAATGAATGAATTTTTGGAGCTAACCCAAAAAAAGGAAGACCCAAAAAGAATACCACCAAACTTTTGTTAAACTTCTCCAATTTGCTCTAGAGATGGGTGAGGTAACTCTTCTCCATCGATTCATTTGGAAGCTTAATCTACCTTTGAATAACCTCATCAAGAATGTAAAACTATCCTCTATTTCAGAAGCCATAAATTATAGCCAGACTGTGATAAAGTTTTTTTTTAATATAAAAAGTGTCGAGAAGGACATGAGTCCTTCCATGTTAATCAAGAAGAGGTCTCCTAATTCAAGAGGAAGGTCAAGCCCACCCCTGGCTACAAGGAATCATGAGCTAGAGCAAAGATTAGGTTAAGAAATAGGGATAGCTGCGTTAAAGATAACCAAAATTAACAAGTATTTCTATGAGTAAATAGAAGAGGATTGGTGCAAGATTCATGTGAAGTAATGTGTGTGATGAATAGAGGTATTCTACAAGACGATACTAAGATTATGAAATTGCTATCATAGGTTAGATTGCATAAGGATTGATTCCCTTATGTTTTTCCATGATAATTTGTTAAGTACCATACTACATGGGGGTATAGAATAAGGAATTTGAAGGTTCATATCATATGAGAGGTATATGGATGCATGAAATTAGGATAATAAGGCCAATTAACTTTAGAATAATAAAGACCTTT
Organism: Cibotium barometz; assembly: GCF_041138505.1. Classification (NCBI taxonomy): domain Eukaryota; kingdom Viridiplantae; phylum Streptophyta; class Polypodiopsida; order Cyatheales; family Cibotiaceae; genus Cibotium; species Cibotium barometz. The sequence goes on along the minus strand of NC_141083.1, from coordinate 6,940,636 downwards.
TGGAGACACAACAAAACGAGCCAAGCACATGAAATAAAGGACTCTTTAAGAACAATGTTTAGATAAAAGAAGATTTTTACCTAGTGGTGGGGACACCAATTTGAAAGAGACAAAAGGATTTACTTAGATACTACCCCAGCTCGCGAGATGAGGACATCTCGAATCTTTTAAGTGGGGGAGATTTTAAGGTCTCTCCTAAGCCACGTATGTATGTGTCTCTTTTAATATAGATTTCAAGAAGGAAAGAGAGTGCACTTAGAGAAGAGTGAGACAATAAGGCTAGAAACATTAGGAAAGTGTTAGAATAAAAATATTAGCTCCAAAAATCCTAAAAGAAATAAGACGATAAGAATAGTTCTATTAAGAGCGAAGTATCTCCAAAAATAGAAATTCGAATTTAGGTGATAGGAGGTCGTATTTAGAGTACTTTTACATACTTAGAGTCCATGCATACTAAAAATATGGAAAAAAACAACACGTTTCTAAAGATGGCGCGTTTGTGGCTACCCACAGACGTTTTTGCCTATTCTGCCCGTGATGGCTTGTGGACTAGATGCCTTTCGGTTCTTTTGACTGGATATATGACCATATTCTGAGTTTTTATCAGAGAGTTATGGCCGAAACAATTTGCTGATTTTGTCAGGGTCTCTACACAGAAAGAGCTGTAAGAAGGCAGCAAGTAATCCTAGAGCTTGAGATGTATATATCCCTTCATTCTTATCTAACATCTTAGAAGAGAAGGTTAGATTGCTATGGTCTTTCGGAAGAAGAGACCAAAACTCAATAGCTTTTCTTTTAGAGAAAGAATAGTATGCCGTAGCCCTGTAGAGAGAAGGCTATTTTGCCATAGACCTTAGAAAGAGAGAAGAGTCACAGTACGAGTAAGAGGAGATAAAGCTTGGGGATGATTGGATGATTTCAATCATAAGAGAAGGTATAAGAGGACTCTATTCTCATATGTCAAGTTCTAAAGCTCTTGTGAACGAGCAAAGGCAACGATAAACGATAAATTTCTCTAAGGTATATATATATTTTGTTTTTCAATTATATATCATTCTTAGGGGTTGAGCTATGACCCCGGCTTCTCTATTAATTGTTAATAGTGATCTATTTGATTGATTTACTATTTAAAGTTTGTATTCTTTTAAACAACAGCATATGCCTTAATAAAGAATGTCTCATCACAATCTCGAGTTGAAATACTAAAATCTTTGTGAAAAGCATTGTTTTCTTAAGAAGGTAACATGAATTCTAATCCTATGGTTTAGTGATGAGTAAATGGATTGTTATCTTGGTTAAATTAAGATACATGTACAACTCTCCCTGCCTTGACGCTGCCCCATTCTTGTCCTTGTATAGCCGGATGGCGGAGACGTTAGTAAGGCCCGGAGTTGGCCCATGGTATCCCTCATACCATTGGGAGAATGAGGTTCGCCGATTGAGGCAAGTGATTGTGATGCTGCCTAGTTCTAAGGGCCCAGGCTAGTGCGGTGAATTAGCCCACCCTAGTACGCAGACATCCCTCTCAGGGGCGGGAAGATCGAGCGATGGAGCCTGAGAGGGTGACAGGCCGGCTTTAGACTTCGCCAGTGGTGCGGCCGACGTGAGGTGTATGGTCTCGTAGGGTTTTGCCCACTAGCATGTAGAGGCTAGAAGGCCGAATTCTAGATCACCGACGGTAGGAAAAGAATAAGAAAGACGGTTTGGCTTGTATGAAATTGATTCATGTATAAACTTTTTTTTAATATAAATCTTGTCTTGGCATTATTGTATTGTGTAAAAAGGCTGTTTTAACAAACCTTGTGAAAAGGACCTTAATTAAGGAACATGTTTATTTATGTCAAACAGTGTGGTAGGATTAATTAGAAAATAAATTGACGCGTGAGTAGGGTGCAAAGTGGGAGGATGGAATGCCCCGACGGCACCATCCTACACGGACGGGTGGACCCGATTAGTCGGGTAGCTTTACACGGACGGGTGGACCCGATTAGTCGGGTAGCTTTCCAACATATTAAGTGAAAGCCCTACGTTGTTAGATAAATAGGTTCCCTGGCAATTCTATTCTAGAAGACTAGGCCAGCGGCTGTGCCTTGCATGGATGAGGAAAAAAGCGTTGTCTCTAAGGAATCAAGACTAGTAGTTGCTCAAATTATGATCAATTACCCTATGGGTGGTTTGATTTTTAGAAGACCACGCTCCCATTGCGGGATAGAACTAGGTCTTACCTATGAATCGTATCCTTGAATCTCTGCATGGTCAAGGTGTCGATGAGTAGGAAATTTTCTCCAAGATAAGACTTAGTGGACTATCTTAAGTGTTTCCCCTATTTTTGGAAGGGGGAACCTTACAAATGGTATCAGAACCGATCTTAGTTCCTAGGATTTGTTTCTTAAAGATTAACTATCAAGGAAGTAAAACAAGTGATTGTTTATCATATGAGGATGAATCTATCATCTCTACTGGCCATAGAAGTGATTTGAATATCCTCACATGTTAAGACAATCATCCTATGAAATTGTGCTTGTATCTTGGGGGTGCACACGCAAGATATTTGTACAATAAATTTGAGAAATAAGATTGGGGAGAATACCTTTTGTGAGGAAAAACATAGGGTGATCAAATTAAGAAACTAGTGATAGATTGAATGACTAGAAGGATAGACCAAAACTTGTTTAGAGAAATTCTCAGGATATATCTCATTAACTTGCATATTATAAATTAATAAGATTATAACTCCATCAACATTTGAATAGTTAACGTGTGATGCCATCCATTGGATGCTTTACACTAGGACGATCATCCAAGATCTTGAACCCATCTCAGACAAACATGGGTCTAACTTCGGATGTGTAATTTCCAGAGGATCATGCTCTTAGATGTGTAAATCACAAGATACTAGATGTGTAATTTTCAGAAAACTAATCATCTCAGACGTGTTAATCCTGATAATCTTTGGATGTGTCAATCCCAAGGCACCAGATGTGTAATTCTCAAAAGATGAAGATCTCAGATATATTAATCCAGAGTGCCTTTAGATGTGGCACTATGATGAGTATTTGATAGTTTTGAACTTTTCATGGATACAATGAAAGAAGCAAGTTCACATTTGCTCATCTAAAAATCGTAAGAAATGCTGAATTAGTTCGAAGCACTGTTGTCAATCTAACTACCCACTAGAACCAAAATCAGTTATGGGATGCCATGAAATTACACCTTCGTGAAAGGTTTTGTGCTCTAGGATTTCGAGAGGATAAAATGAATGAATTTTTGGAGCTAACCCAAAAAAGGAAGACCCAAAAAGAATACCACCAAACTTTTGTTAAACTTCTCCAATTTGCTCCAGAGATGGGTGAGGTAACTCTTCTCCATCGATTCATTTGGAAGCTTAATCTACCTTTGAATAACCTCATCAAGAATGTAAAACTATCCTCTATTTCAGAAGCCATAAATTATAGCTAGATTGTGATAAAGTTTTTTTTAAATATAAAAAGTGTCGAGAAGGACATGAGTCCTTTCATGTTAATCAAGAAGAGGTCTCCTAATTCAAGAGGAACGTCAAGCCCACCCCTGGCTACAAGGAATCATGAGCTAGAGCAAAAATTAGGTTAAGAAATAGGGATAGCTGGGTTAAAGATAACCGAAATTAACAAGTATTTCTATGAGTAAATAGAAGAGGATTGGTGCAAGATTCATGTGAAGTAATGTGTGTGATGAATAGAGGTATTCTACAAGACGATACTAAAATTATGAAATTGCAATCATAGGTTAGATTGCGTAAGGATTGATTCCCTTATGTTTTTCCATGATAAATTGTTAAGTACCATACTACATGGGGGTATAGAATAAGGAATTTGAAGGTTCATATCATATGAGAGGTATATGGATGCATGAAATTAGGATAATAAGGCCAATTAACTTTAGAATAATAATAAAGACCTTTTGGAGACACAACAAAACGAGCCAAGCACATGAAATAAAGGACTCTTTAAGAACAATGTTTAGATAAAAGAAGATTTTTACCTAGTGGTGGGGACACCAATTTGAAAGAGACAGGAGGATTTACTTAGATACTACCCCAGCTCGCGAGATGAGGACATCTCGAATCTTTTAAGTGGGGAAGATTTTAAGGTCTCTCCCAAGCCACATATGTATGTGTCTCTTTTAATATAGATTTCAAGAAGGAAAGAGAGTGCACTTAGAGAAGAGTGAGACAATAAGGCTAGAAACATTAGGAAAGTGTTAGAATAAAAATATTAGCTCCAAAAATCCTAAAAGAAATAAGACGATAAGAATAGTTCTATTAAGAGAGAAGTATCCCCAAAAATAGAAATTCGAATTTAGGTGATAGGAGGTCGTATTTAGAGTACTTTTACGTACTTAGAGTCCATGCATACTAAAAATATGGAAAGAAACAACACGTTTCTAAAGATGGCGCGTTTGTGGCTACACACAATCGTTCTTGCCTATTCTGCCCGTCATGGCTTGTAGACTAGATGTCTTCCGGTTCTTTTGACTGGATATATGACCTTATTCTGAGTTTTTATCAGAGAGTTATGGCCGAAACAATTTGCTGATTTTGTCAGGGTCTCTACACAGAAAAAACTGTAAGAAGGCAGCAAGTAATCCTAGAGCTTGAGATGTATATATCCCTTCATTCTTATCTAATATCTTAGGAGAGAAGGTTAGATTGCTATGGTCTTTCGGAAGAAGAGACCAAAACTCCATAGCTTTTTTTTTAGAGAAAGAATAGTATGCCGTAGCCCTGTAGAGAGAAGGCTATTTTGCCATAGACCTTAGAAAGAGAGAAGAGTCACAGTATGAGTAAGAGGAGATAAAGCTTGGGGATGATTGGATGATTTGAATCTTAAGAGAAGGTATAAGAGGACTCTATTCTCATATGTCAAGTTCTAAAGCTCTTGTGAACGAGCAAAGGCAACGATAAACGATAAATTTCTATAAGGTATATACATATTTTGTTTTTCAATTATATATCATTCTTAGGGGTTGAGCTATGGCCCCAGCTTCTCTATTAATAGTTAATAGTGATCTATTTGATTGATTTACTATTTAAAGTTTGCATTCTTTTAAACAACAGCATATGCCTTAATAAAGAATGTCTCATCGCAATCTCGAGTTGAAATACTAAAATCTTTGTGAAAAGGATTGTTTTCTTAAGAAGGTAACATGAATTCTAATCCTATGGTTTAGTGATGAGTAAATGGATTATTATCTTGGTTAAATTAAGATACATGTACAACTACGCTGCCCCATTCTTGTGCTTGTATAGCCGGATGGCGGAGACGTTAGTAAGGCCCGGAGTTTGCCCATGGTATCCCTCATACCATTGGGAGAATGAGGTTCGCCGATTGAGGCAAGTGATTGTGATGCTGCCTAGTTCTGAGGGCCCAGGCTAGTGCGGTGAATTAGCCCACCCTAGTACGCAGACATCCCTCTGAGGGGCGGGAGGATCGAGCGATGGAGCCTGAGAGGGCGACAGGCCAGCTTGAGTCTTTGCCAGCGGTGCGGCCGACGTGAGGTGTGGAAAGTGGGAGGATGGAATGCCCCGACGGCACCATCCTACACACGGACGGGTGGACCCGATTAGTCGGGTAGCTTTCCAACATATTAAGTGAAAGCCCTATGTTGTTAGATAAATAGGTTCTCGGGCAATTCTATTCTAGAAGACTAGGCCAGCGGCTGTGCCTTGCATGGATGAGGAAAAAAGCGTTGACTCTAAGGAATCAAGACTAGTAGTTGTCCAAATTATGATCAATTACCCTATGGGTGGTTTGATTTTTAGAAGACCACGCTCCCATTGCAGGATAGAACTAGGTCTTACCTATGAATCGTATCCTTGAATCTCTGCATGGTCAAGGTGTCGATGAGTAGGAAATTTTCTCCAAGATAAGACTTAGTGGACTATCCTTAAGTGTTTCCCCTATTTTTGGAAGGGGGAACCTTACAAATGGTATCAGAGCCGATCTTAGTTCCTAGGATTTGTTTCTTAAAGATTAACTATCAAGGAAGTAAAACAAGTGATTGTTTATCATATGAGGATGAATCTATCATCTCTACTGGCCATAGAAGTGATTTGAATATCCTCACATGTTGAGATAATCATCCTATGAAATTGTGCTTGTATCTTGGGGGTGCACACGCAAGATATTTGTACAATAAATTTGAGAAATAAGATTGGGGAGAAAACCTTTTATGAGGAAAAACATAGGGTGATCAAATTAAGAAACTAGTGAGAGATTGAATGACGAGAAGGATAGACCGAAACTAGTTTAGAGAAATTTTCAGGATATATCTCATTAACTTGCATATTATAAATTAATAAGATTATAACTCCATCAACATTTGAATAGTTAACGTGTGATGCCATCCACTGGATGCTTTACACTAGGACGATCATCCAAGATCTTGAACCCATCTTAGACAAACATGGGTCTAACTTCGGATGTGTAATTTCCAGAGAATCATGCTCTTAGATGTGTTAATCCCAAGATACTAGATGTGTAATTTTCAGAAAACTAATCATCTCAGATGTGTTAATCCTGATAATCTTTGGATGTGTCAATCCCAAGGATCCAGATGTGTAATTCTCAAAAAATGAAGATCTCAGATATATTAATCCAGAGTGCCTTTAGATGTGGCACTATGATAAGTATTTGATAGTTTTGAACTTTTCATGGATACAATGAAAGAAGCAAGTTCACATTTGCTCTTCTAAAAATCGTAAGAAATGCCGACTTAGTTGGAAGCACTGTTGTCAATCTAACCACCCACGAGAACCAAAATCAGTTATGGGATGCAATGAAATTACACCTTCGTGAAAGGTTTTGTCTTCTAGGATTTCGAGAGGATAAAATGAATGAATTTTTGGAGCTAACCCAAAAAAGGAAGACCCAAAAAGAATACCACCAAACTTTTGTTAAACTTCTCCAATTTGCTCCAGAGATGGGTGAGGTAGCTCTTCTCCATCGATTCATTTGGAAGCTTAATCTACCTTTGAATAACCTCATCAAGAATGTAAAACTATCCTCTATTTCAGAAGCCATAAATTATAGCCAGACTGTGATAAAGTTTTTTTTTAATATAAAAAGTGTCGAGAAGGACATGAGTCCTTCCATGTTAATCAAGAAGAGGTCTCCTAATTCAAGAGGAACGTCAAGCCCACCCCTGGCTACAAGGAATCATGAGCTAGAGCAAAAATTAGGTTAAGAAATAGGGATAGCTGGGTTAAAGATAACCGAAATTAACAAGTATTTCTATGAGTAAATAGAAGAGGATTGGTGCAAGATTCATGTGAAGTAATGTGTGTGATGAATAGAGGTATTCTACAAGACGATACTAAGATTATGAAATCGCAATCATAGGTTAGATTGCGTAAGGATTGATTCCCTTATGTTTTTCCATGATAATTTGTTAAGTACCATACTACATGGGGGTATAGAATAAGGAATTTGAAGGTTCATATCATATGAGAGGTATATGGATGCATGAAATTAGGATAATAAGGCCAATTAACTTTAAAATAATAATAAAGACCTTTTGGAGACACAACAAAACGAGCCAAGCACATGAAATAAAGGACTCTTTAAGAACAATGTTTAGATAAAAGAAGATTTTTACCTAGTGGTGGGGACACCAATTTGAAAGAGACAGGAGGATTTACTTAGATACTACCCCAGCTCGCGAGATGAGAACATCTCGAATCTTTTAAGTGGGGGAGATTTTAAGGTCTCTCCCAAGCCACGTATGTATGTGTCTCTTTTAATATAGATTTCAAGAAGGAAAGAGAGTGCACTCAGAGAAGAGTGAGACAATAAGGCTAGAAACATTAGGAAAGTGTTAGAATAAAAATATTAGCTCCAAAAATCCTAAAAGAAATAAGACGATAAGAATAGTTCTATTAAGAGAGAAGTATCTCCAAAAATAGAAATTCGAATTTAGGTGATAGGAGGTCGTATTTAGAGTACTTTTACATACTTAGAGTCCATGCATACTAAAAATATGGAAAAAAACAACACGTTTCTAAAGATGGCGCGTTTGTGGCTACACACAGATGTTTTTGCCTATTCTGCCCGTGATGGCTTGTAGACTAGATGCCTTCCGGTTCTTTTGACTGGATATATGACCATATTCTGAGTTTTTATCAGAGAGTTATGGCCGAAACAATTTGCTGATTTTGTCAGGGTCTCTACACAGAAAGAACTGTAAGAAGGCAGCAAGTAATCCTAGAGCTTGAGATGTATATATCCCTTCATTCTTATCTAATATCTTAGAAGAGAAGGTTAGATTGCTATGGTCTTTCGGAAGAAGAGACCAAAACTCCATAGCTTTTCTTTTAGAGAAAGAATAGTATGCCGTAGCCCTGTAGAGAGAAGGCTATTTTGCCATAGACCTTAGAAAGAGAGAAGAGTCACAGTACGAGTAAGAGGAGATAAAGCTTGGGGATGATTGGATGATTTCAATCATAAGAGAAGGTATAAGAGGACTCTATTCTCATATGTCAAGTTCTAAAGCTCTTGTGAACGAGCAAAGGCAACGATAAACGATAAATTTCTCTAAGGTATATATATATTTTGTTTTTCAATTATATATCATTCTTAGGGGTTGAGCTATGACCCCGGCTTCTCTATTAATTGTTAATAGTGATCTATTTGATTGATTTACTATTTAAAGTTTGTATTCTTTTAAACAACAGCATATGCCTTAATAAAGAATGTCTCATCACAATCTCGAGTTGAAATACTAAAATCTTTGTGAAAAGCATTGTTTTCTTAAGAAGGTAACATGAATTCTAATCCTATGGTTTAGTGATGAGTAAATGGATTGTTATCTTGGTTAAATTAAGATACATGTACAACTCTCCCTGCCTTGACGCTGCCCCATTCTTGTCCTTGTATAGCCGGATGGCGGAGACGTTAGTAAGGCCCGGAGTTGGCCCATGGTATCCCTCATACCATTGGGAGAATGAGGTTCGCCGATTGAGGCAAGTGATTGTGATGCTGCCTAGTTCTAAGGGCCCAGGCTAGTGCGGTGAATTAGCCCACCCTAGTACGCAGACATCCCTCTCAGGGGCGGGAAGATCGAGCGATGGAGCCTGAGAGGGTGACAGGCCGGCTTTAGACTTCGCCAGTGGTGCGGCCGACGTGAGGTGTATGGTCTCGTAGGGTTTTGCCCACTAGCATGTAGAGGCTAGAAGGCCGAATTCTAGATCACCGACGGTAGGAAAAGAATAAGAAAGACGGTTTGGCTTGTATGAAATTGATTCATGTATAAACTTTTCTTTTATATAAATCTTGTCTTGGCATTATTGTATTGTGTAAAAAGGCTATTTTAACAAACCTTGTGAAAAGGACCTTAATTAAGGAACATGTTTATTTATGTCAAACAGTGTGGTAGGATTAATTAGAATATAAATTGACGCGTGAGTAGGGTGGAAAGTGGGAGGATGGAATGCCCCGAGGGCACCATCCTACACGGACGGGTGGACCCGATTAGTCGGGTAGCTTTCTAATATATTAAGTGAAAGTGTAAGATTCCTCCCCCAACCCCTTTTTGATGTCTAGTATCTTCCCCTGTAATCAACCCTCTTCAGAAATATAAAGACCCTGTTGCTAACTATTTTAGCCTAGAGAGAGGAAAATTATTCTAGAGAGAGAATATTCAGATTTTGAATATTTTTGGATAGAAAAATATCTCTTATAATTCAGATGAGTTCCCCTGAAACAGAAATTCAAAAAGAATTTTTCAATGTGCAATTGGAATTAATTGGAAATAGGTATAAAGAACCTTAGTCTAAGGGTCTAGATTTTCAGAAATCTTTAGACTATGGTCCAATTAAGGTTCCTATGGGCCAATAGCATCAATCCATGTGTAGGGAAGAGATAAATCCAAATTTGTAAAAAGAAGATACCCAAAAATGAGTAAATGCTCACATAAGGTGAAGAGTTGAAAATGTACAAGGTTTATTAGTAAAAAACTATGAGCAATATTAAAAATATGAGATATTTTGGGTATCCAAAAATGAGTAAATGCTCACATAAGATGAAGAGTTGAAAATGTACAAGGTTTATTAGTAAAAAAACTATGAGCAGTATTAAAATGATTCCATTATGACACATATGTAAGGAAGGGGAATTCTTTAAAGGAGGTGCATATTTCACATAAGATGAAGAGTTGAAAATGTACAAGGTTTATTAGTAAAAAAACTATGAGCAATATTAAAATGATTCCATTATGACACATATGTAAGGAAGGGGAATTCTTTAAAAGAGGTGCATATTTCACATAAGATGAAGAGTTGAAAATGTACAAGGTTTATTAGTAAAAAACTATGAGCAATATTAAAATGATTCCATTATGACACATATGTAAGGAAGGGGAATTCTTTAAAGGAGGTGCATATTTCACATGCTTGAATGAGTTTTAAACTCATAAAAATTGAGATATTTCATCTCTCCTCTCTCCTCATTCAAGTCTAGTTCCAAAAAGTTAGCTTAACTGACCTAAAAATGGTCAAATATTGACCAAACTGATTTAGAAAATTCTAGAATCAGTTTGTTTGGTTAGGAGCTCAATTTTTCCTATAAATAGAAGCCTCCCCCTTGTTGAAAAATAGATAGTGTTTATGCATCGTTACTCTACTCCACCTAAGCCAAGAACTGTGAATTCATTTAATAATTCACTAGTTTTTGGAGCTTCCCTCTTTCTTCAATCCCCATTAGTGGCTCCATCAACATACTTAACCAATTGATTGGTTGGGGGGCTCTACCGTGAACAAAGAATCAAGCTATTTGTAAGGTAATTAGTGAATATTGATCTTTCTATAATTTCTCAATGTTTCTCTCTTCTCAACCCCTCTCAAGCTTGAGAAGTTTAATTGGTATGGTTTTTTTTTAAAATGCTATTGAAGTTTGAATAGTAGTGAAGAGTTACATAATGCTATTGAAGTTAATTTTCATTTATGTTTAAATTCTAATGATTTTTATGTAAATTCTCTCTCTCACTCAAGAAATGGTCATACTCATGACCCATTCTCAATCCAAATCAAGCTTTTCATAAAGCTTTTCCTTAACCCAAGATTAAGCTATGCTTGAGGCCAAATTAATGGCTTTTTTCTATGCTTTTAGTTTATGTATATTAATGATTCAATCCATTATGGATTAATAATCCAATTAGAGATCATTTTAATTATTTCCTTAATGATAAGCATTATCCCTTAGAAAAATTGAGATTTATCAGTCATAGCAGCGGAGCTATGGCAAAATTTTTATAAAAATTATGCATAAAATAATCTCATTCAAAGCATAAAAAGAGGACTTCCTACCATATTCTAGGAATTATCATCCTAGATTAATTGAAAGAATTTCATTACAATCATGGAGAAATTGAATTTTAATATCATGCATAAAGGATAAGTTTTTATATCAAAAGTGTTATTTTTACCATTTTTATTTCATGCATAGAAGTATGCATAATGGATAAATTTTTATATTAAAAGTGTTATTTTTATCATTTTTAATTTTCATGCATAGAAGTATGCATAAAGGAAAATTTTTTTTATCAAAAGTGTTACTTTTATCATTTTTAATTTTCATGCATAGAAGTATGCATAAAGGAAAAATTTTTATATCAAAAGTGTTACTTTTATCATTTTTAATTTTCATGCATAAAAGTATGCATAAAAGAAAATTTTTATATCAAAAGTGTTACTTTTATCATTTTTATTTTTCATGCATAGAAGTATGCATAAAGGAAAATTTTTTATATCAAAAGTGTTACTTTTATCATTTTTAATTTTCATGCATAGAAGTATGCATAAAGGAAAAAATTTTATATCAAAAGTGTTACTTTTATCATTTTTAATTTTCATGCATAGAAGTATGCATAAAGGAAAATTTTTTTATATCAAAAGTGTTACTTTTATCATTTTTAATTTTCATGCATAGAAGTATGCATAAAGGAAAAATTTTTATATCAAAAGTGTTACTTTTATCATATTGGATTTCATGCATATAGGTATGCATAAAAGATATTCTTTTTATACTAAAAGTGTGATTTTCCTCATAAATGGATTTTATGCTTAACTCAGATGCATAAGAGAAATTCTTTTATTCTAAAAGTGTAATTCCCTACCAAATTGAAATTATGCATAAGAAGATGCATAAAAGATTGATTTTAATTTCGAAAGTGTTAGTCTCCTTAAATGGAATTTATGTATAAATAAATGTGTAGAGAAATCTTATATCAAATATAAGAATTCTCTTTTTTTAAAAAAGATATGAAATGTGATAAGATGTGATAAGAGGTGTATGAGATGTGATAAGAATTGATAAGATGCGTATGGAAAGTGATAGGATGTGATAAGAGGTGTATGAGATGTGATAAGAATTGATAAGATGCGTATGGAAAGTGATAGGATGTGATAAGAGGTGTATGAGATGTGATAAGAATTGATAAGATGCGTATGGAAAGTGATAGGATGTGATAAGAGGTGTATGAGATGTAAAAAGACGTGATAAGATGTGTATGAGATGTGATAAGAATTGATAAGATGCGTATGAAAAGTGATAGGATGTGATAAGAGGTGTATGAGATGTAAAAAGATGTGATAAGATGTGTATGAGATGTGATAAGATTTGATAAGATGCATATGGAAAGTGATAGGATGTGATAAGAGGTGTATGAGATGTAAAAAGATGTGATAAGATGTGTATGAGATGTGATAGAATGTGTTAAGATGAGTTAGGATGTGTTAAGATGTATATGGGATGTGTTAGGACGAGAATGGATGTAATATGGTTGTATGAATGTGATGTGGATGTATACATGTAGATGTATATGTATGAATGTGAATGTTGATGTGGATGTGGATGTATGGATGTAGATACGGATGTGTATGTATGAATGAGGATGTAAAAATGGACGTATGTATATAGATGTGGATGTATGGATGTATGTATGTAGATGTGGATGTATGGATGTGATTGTGAATGAAGAGGTGGATGTGAATGTATGGATGTAGATACAGATGTGGATGTATGTATGTAGATGTGGATGTATGGATGTGATTGTGAATGAAGAGGTGGATGTGAATGTATGGATGTAGATACGGATGTGGATGTATGTATGTGAATGTGGATGTATGAATGAGGATGTGAAAATGGATGTATGCATGTGAATGTGGATGTATGAATATGAATATGGATGTGTGGATGTGGAAATGGAGGTATGGATGTATGAATGTAGATGTGGATGTATGCATGTAGATGCGTATGTATGAATGTGAAATTGGATGTATGATGTGGACGTACGAACATGGATATGTATGTAGAATAATGAATATGAAGATGTATGTGAGATAATGTAGTCTATATGAGTGAATGGATGAGAACGAGTACACACTGAATGGAATGTGGAATAAGTAATGTGGTCCGAGAGTGGATAATATGGAAAGACAAGAGTTCGTTATAGAAACTGTATTTGTGACTGTTTGTAAATGACTGTTTTATGTCAATAATGCTGGAGAAGCATTTTGACCGTCTTGAGGATTAAGGTCATGAAGACTGAACTGATAAAGTTGCAACTGCTGACGGAGAGTCAATGGAGGACGTCTCGCGTAGCAAGGTCGATCGAGGTCTTGACCAGCCTCGGCTCGATTTAAATGGTGAGCTTCCGGTACGGTGGATGAGGGACCAAGGAAGCGGCCTATGAGTGAAGCGCTAGGTCACCTGCGAAGGATCCTAGAGGATGCTGACCATACGGTGCTCGGGCTCTGGGTCGCCGAAGATACCCACACGTGCGTCGTGGAAGATATTGGAATAAGGAGTAAGAGTTGTTTTCTGAAACCGGGCATGGATCTGGTTGATTGACCTTGCTGGTCCTCAACAGATGAGTCCATGGCTCTTTTATATGGATCTGTGGGTTGATCTTGCTGATCTTCCACGGAGATTCCATTCTATTATATGAATATATTGCCGGTTACTATGAGCTAGGAACCATGGAAAAGGCCCCTGATTGAACAGGTGGTGAGCGTTCTGGTTCCCAATGATGCCATAAGTATACTGATGAAAGAATGATTGGAAATAAGGATTCAACCAGAGACTTTGAGGATTGTCATCAGTGATATAATGGTTTTATTAAAGGATTGTTTTAAAGCTAGTTGATGCTAAGAAAAAGGCAATTTCATATTGGGTGTGTAAGTGGTATGACTAGTTTTATGTTTGCATGAACTTCCGGCTAGGGGGCCTTGGAACTCTTTTCCTTGGTACCCGGGACAAAACCTAACCAAATTCCAAATTGGATCCCATCACTACAGTGGTTGGGTGGTTGGCTAACCCATGGGATCGGATGGGGTTAGGCTGGACTGATGGATCCGTAAATCGAGATTTAATTTCTATTATTACGATAGATGAAGTAAATCCCAGATAGTAATTGTTCTATGGATAGGAATCAACGGCTGTGCCTCTTGATGGGGAAAAAAGCGTTGATCCCAATGATCCAAGTGCAAGTTTCTTCCTTGATCCGACCGAGTATCTTTATAGGTGCAGTCGGATCAGCGTGATCGGTAATGATCTTGACTACGTTAGAGTACAAAGTTATCTGGTGGAATCGCCCGTGCTTTTGGGTAAAGGGAGTTTTTCCGGTTTCGATTTTGGACAAACCGACGGATTAGTCTCTTGTCCGGATATCCGTGGGCGAGGCCCCGAGTGTGAGACCCCTACCCGCGCACGATGTGCTACTTCCGCTGCTAGTACCCCGAATCTGTTGCGTGGTGGAGACTGGGATCTCACAGAAAGCCCTACGTTGTTAGATAAATAGGTTCTCCGGCAATTCTATTCTAGAAGACTAGGCCAGCGGCTGTGCCTTGCATGGATGAGGAAAAAAGCATTGTCTCTAAGGAATCAAGACTAGTAGTTGCCCAAATTATGATCAATTACCCTATGGGTGGTTTGATTTTTAGAAGACCACGCTCCCGTTGCGGGATAGAACTAGGTCTTACCTATGAATCGTATCCTTGAATCTCTGCATGGTCAAGGTGTCGATGAGTAGGAAATTTTCTCCAAGATAAGACTTAGTGGACTATCTTAAGTGTTTCCCCTATTTTTGGAAGGGGGAACCTTACAAATGGTATCAGAGCCGATCTTAGTTCCTAGGATTTGTTTCTTAAAGATTAACTATCAAGGAAGTAAAACAAGTGATTGTTTAATATATGAGGATGAATCTATCATCTCTACTGGCCATAGAAGTGATTTGAATATCCTCACATGTTGAGACAATCATCCTATGAAATTGTGCTTGTATCTTAGGGGTGCACACGCAAGATATTTGTACAATAAATTTGAGAAATAAGATTGGGGAGAAAACCTTTTGTGAGGAAAAACATAGGGTGATCAAATTAAGAAACTAGTGAGAGATTGAATGACTAGAAAGATAGACCAAAACTTGTTTAGAGAAATTTTCAGGATATATCTCATTAACTTGCATATTATAAATTAATAAGATTATAACTCCATCAACATTTGAATAGTTAACGTGTGATGCCATCCACTGGATGCTTTACACTAGGACGATCATCCAAGATCTTGAACCCATCTCAGACAAACATGGGTCTAACTTCGGATGTGTAATTTCCACAGGATCATGCTCTTAGATGTGTTAATCCCAAGATACTAGATGTGTAATTTTCAGAAAACTAATCATCTCAGACGTGTTAATCCTGATAATCTTTGGATGTGTCAATCCCAAGGCACCAGATGTGTAATTCTCAAAAAATGAAGATCTCAGATATATTAATCCGGAGTGCCTTTAGATGTGGCACTCTGATAAGTATTTGATAGTTTTGAACTTTTCATGGATACAATGAAAGAAGCAAGTTCACATTTGCTCGTCTAAAAATCGTAAGAAATGCCGAATTAGTTGGAAGCACTGTTGTCAATCTAACCACCCACTAGAACCAAAATCAGTTATGGGATGCCATGAAATTACACCTTCGTGAAAGGTTTTGTGCTCTAGGATTTCGAGAGGATAAAATGAATGAACTTTTGGAGCTAACCCAAAAAAGGAAGACCCAAAAAGAATACCACCAAACTTTTGTTAAACTTCTCCAATTTGCTCTAGAGATGGGTGAGGTAACTCTTCTCCATCGATTCATTTGGAAGCTTAATCTACCTTTGAATAACCTCATCAAGAATGTAAAACTATCCTCTATTTCAAAAGCCATAAATTATAGCCAGACTGTGATAAAGTTTTTTTTTAAATATAAAAAGTGTCGAGAAAGACATGAGTCCTTCCATGTTAATCAAGAAGAGGTCTCCTAATTCAAGAGGAAGGTCAAGCCCACCCCTGGCTACAAGGAATCATGAGCTAGAGCAACAATTAGGTTAAGAAATAGGGATAGCTGGGTTAAAGATTACCCAAATTAACAAGTATTTCTATGAGTAAATAGAAGAGGATTGGTGCAAGATTCATGTGAAGTAATGTGTGTGATGAATAGAGGTATTCTACAAGACGATACTAAGATTATAAAATTGCTATCATAGGTTAGATTGCGTAAGGATTGATTCCCTTATGTTTTTCCATGATAATTTGTTAAGTACCATACTACATGGGGGTATAGAATAAGGAATTTGAAGGTTCATATCATATGAGAGGTATATGGATGCATGAAATTAGGATAATAAGGCCAACTTACTTTAGAATAATAATAAAGACCTTTTGGAGACACAACAAAACGAGCCAAGCACATGAAATAAAGGACTCTTTAAGAACAATGTTTAGATAAAAGAATATTTTTACCTAGTGGTGGGGACACCAATTTGAAAGAGACAGGAGGATTTACTTAGATACTACCCCAGCTTGCGAGATGAGGACATCTCGAATCTTTTAAGTGGGGGAGATTTTAAGGTCTCTCCCAAGCCACGTATGTATGTGTCTCTTTTAATATAGATTTCAAGAAGGAAAGACAGTGCACTGAGAGAAGAGTGAGACAATAAGGCTAGAAACATTAGGAAAGTGTTAGAATAAAAATATTAGCTCCAAAAATCCTAAAAGAAATAAGACGATAAGAATAGTTCTATTAAGAGAGAAGTATCTTTAAAAATAGAAATTCGAATTTAGGTGATAGGAGGTCGTATTTAGAGTACTTTTACATACTTAGAGTCCATGCATACTAAAAATATGGAAAAAAACAACACGTTTCTAAAGATGGCGCGTTTGTGGCTACACACAGACGTTTTTACCTATTCTGCCCGTGTGATGGCTTGTAGACTAGATGCCTTCCGATTCTTTTGACTGGATATATGACCATATTCTGATTTTTAATCAGGGAGTTATGGCCCAAATAATTTGCTGATTCTGTCAGGGTCTCTACACAGGAAAAATTGTAAGAAGGCAGCAAGTAATCCTAGAGCTTGAGATGTATATATCCCTTCATTCTTATCTAATATCTTAGAAGAGAAGGTTAGATTGCTATGGTCTTTCGAAAGAAGAGACCAAATCTCCATAGCTTTTCTTTTAGAGAAAGAATAGTATGTAGTAGCCCTGTAGAGAGAAGGCTATTTTGCCATGGACCTTAGAAAGAGAGAAGAGTCACAGTACGAGTAAGAGGACATAAAGCTTGGGGATGATTGGATGATTTCAATCATAAGAGAAGGTATTAGAAGACTCTATTCTCATATGTCAAGTTCTAAAGCTCTTGTGAACGAGCAAAGGCAACGATAAACGACAAATTTCTATAAGGTATATACATATTTTGTTTTTCAATTATATATCATTCTTAGGGGTTGAGGTATGGCCCCGGCTTCTCTATCACTATTAATCGTTAATAGTGATCTATTTGATTGATTTACTACTTAAAGTTTGTATCTTTTTAACAACAGCATATGCCTTAATAAAGAATGTCTTATCGTCGCAATCTCGAGTTGAAATACTAAAATCTTTGTGAAAAGGATTGTTTTTTCAAGAAGGTAACATGAATTCTAGTCCTATGGTTTAGTGAGTAAATGGATTGTTATCTTGTTTAAATTAAGGTACATGGATGAGAAAAAAAGCGTTGGCTCTAAGGAATCAAGACTTGTAGTTGCCCAAATTATGATCAATTACCCTATGGGTGGTTTGATTTTTAGAAGACCACGCTCCCATTGCAGGATAGAACTAGGTCTTACCTATGAATCGTATCCTTGAATCTTTACATGGTCAAGGTGTCGATGAGTAGGAAATTTTCCCAAGATAAGACTTAGTGGACTATCTTAAGTGTTTCCCCTATTTTTGGAAGGGGGGGAACCTTACAAATGGTATCAAAGCCGATCTTAGTTCCTAGGATTTGTTTTTCAAAGATTAACTATCAAGGGATTAAAACAAGTGATTGTTTATCATATGAGGATGAATCTATCATCTCTACTCGCCATAGAAGTAATTTGAATATCCTCACATGTTGAGACAATCATCCTATGAAATTGTGCTTGTATCTTGGGGGTGCACACGCAAGATATTTGTACAATAAATTTGAGAACTAAGATTGGGGAGAAAACCTTTTGTGAGGAAAAACATAGGGTGATCAAATTAAGAAACTAGTGAGAGATTGAATGAATAGAAGGATAGACCGAAACTTGTTTAGAGAAATTTTTAGGATATATCTCATTAACTTGCATATTATAAATTATTAAGATTATAACTCCATCAAGATTTGAATAGTTAACGTGTGATGCCATCCATTGGATGCTTTACACTAGGACGATCATCCAAGATCTTGAACCCATTCGGATGTGTAATTCCCAAAGAGGATCATGCTCTTAGATGTGTTAATCCCAAGATACTAGATGTGTAATTTTTAGAAAACTAATCATCTTAGACGTGTTAATCCTGATAATCTTTGGATGTGTCAATCCCAAGGCGCCAGATGTGTAATTCTCAAAAAATGAAGATCTCAGATAATCCAGAGTGCCTTCAGATGTGGCACTATGATAAGTATTTGATAGTTTTGAACTTTTCATCGATACAATGAAAGAAGCAAGTTCACCCTTCCTCGTCTAAAAATCATAAGAAATGCCGAATTAGTTGGAAGCACTGTTGTCAATCTAACCACCCACTAGAACCAAAATCAGTTATGGGATGCCATGAAATTACACCTTTGTGAAAGGTTTTGTCCTCTAGGATTTCGAGAGGATAAAATGAATGAATTTTTGGAGCTAACCCAAAAAAGGAAGACCCAAAAAGAATACCACCAAACTTCTATTAAACTTCTCCAATTTGCTCTAGAGATGGATGAGGTAACTCTTCTCCATCTACCTTTGAATAACCTCATCAAGAATGTAAAACTATCCTCTATTTCAGAAGCCACAAATTATAGCCAGACTGTGATAAAGTTTTTTTTTAATATAAAAAGTGTCGAGAAGGACATGAGTCCTTCCATGTTAATCAAGAAGATGTCTCCGAATTCAAGAGGAACGTCAAGCCCACCCCTGGCTACAAGGAATCATGAGCTAGAGTAAAAATTAGGTTAAAAAGTAGGGATAGCTGGGTTAAAGATAACCGAAATCAACAAGTATTTCTATGAGTAAATAGAAGAGGATTAATGCAAGATTCATGTAAAGTAATATGCATGATGAATAGAGGTATTCTACAAGACGATACTAAGATTATGAAATTGCTATCATAGGTTAGATTGCGTAAGGATTGATTCCCTTATGTTTTTCCATGATAATTTGTTAAAGTACCATACTCCATGGGGGTATAGAATAAGGAATTTGAAGGTTCATATCATATGAGAGGTATATGGATGCATGAAATTAGGATAATAAGGCCAATTAACTTTAGAATAATAAAGATCTTTTGGAGACACAAGAAAACGAGCCAAGCATATGAAATAAAGGACTCTTTAAGAACAATGTTTAAATAAAAGAAGATTTTACCTAGTGGTGGGGACACCAGTTTGAAAGAGACAGGAGGATTTACTTAGATACTACCCCAGCTCGCGAGATGAGGACATCTCGAATCTTTTAAGTGGGGGAGATTGTAAGGACTCTCCCAAGCCACGTATGTATGTGTCTCTTTTAATATAGATTTCAAGAAGGAAAGAGAGTGCACTTAAAGAAGAGTGAGACAATAAGACTAGAAACATTAAGAAAGTGTTAGAATAAAAATATTAGCTCCAAAAATCCTAAAAGAAATAAGAAGATAAGAATAGTTCTATTAAGAGAGAAGTATCTCCAAAAATAGAAATTCGAATTTAGGTGATAGGAGGTCGTCTCATGCATACTAAAAATGTGAAAAAAAACAACACGTTTCTAAAGATGGCGCGTTTGTGGCTATATACAGACGTTTTTGCCTATTCTGCCCATGGTGGCTTGTAGACTAGATGCCTTCCGGTGCTTTTGACTGGCTATATGACCATATTTTGAGTTTTTATCAGAGAGTTATGGCCAAGACAATTTGTTGATTCTGTCAGGGTCTCTGGATAGGAAAAACTGTAACAAGGTAGCAAGTAATCCTAGAGCTTGAGATGTATATATCCCTTCGTTCTTATCTAATATCTTAGAAGAGAAGGTTAGATTGCTATGGTCTTTCGAAAGAAGAGACCAAAACTCCATAGCTTTTCTTTTAGAGAAAGAATAGTATGCCATAGCCCTGTAGAGAGAAGGCTATTTTGCCATGGACCTTAGAAAGAGAGAAGAGTCACAGTACGAGTAAGAGGAGATAAAGCTTAGGGATGATTGGATGATTTCAATCATAAGAGAAGGTATTAGAAGACTCTATTCTCATATGTCAAGTTCTAAAGCTCTTGTGAACGAGCAAAGGCAACGATAAACGATAAATTTCTATAAGGTATATACATATTTTGTTTTTCAATTATATATCATTCTTAGGGGTTAAGGTATGGCCCCGGCTTCTCTATCACTATTAATTGTTAATAGTGATCTATTTGATTGATTTACTATTTGAAGTTTGTATTCTTTTAAACAACAGCATATGCCTTAATAAAGAATGTCTTATCACAATCTCGAGTTAAAATACTAAAATCTTTGTGAAAAGGAATGTTTTCTTGAGAAGGTAACATGAATTCTAGTCCTATGGTTTAGTGAGTAAATTGATTGTTATCTTGGTTAAATTAAGGTACAGGTACAACTCTCCCTGCCTTGACGCTGCCCCGTTCTTGTGCTTGTATAGCCGGACAGTAAGGCCCGGAGTTGGCCCATGGTATCCCTCATACCATTGGGAGAATGAGGTTCACCGATTCAGGCAAGTGATTGTGATGCTGCTTAGTTCTGAGGGCCCAAGCTAGTCCGGTGAATTAGCCCACCCTAGTGCGGACATCCCTCTGAGGGGCGGGAGGATCGAGCGATGGAGCCTGAGAGGGCAACAGGCCGGCTTGAGTCTTCACCAACGGCGCAGCCGACGATGAGGTGTATGGTCCCATAGGGTTTTGCCCAGTATGTAGAGGCTGGAAGGCCGAATTCTAGATCATCGGTGGTATAAAGGAAAAGAATAAGAAAGACGGTTTGGCTTGTATGAAATTGACTCATGTATAAACTTTTTTAAAAAAAAATCTTGTCTTGGCATTATTGTATTTTGTAAAAAGGCTATTTTAACAAACCTTGTCAAAAGGGTCTTAATTAAGGAACATGTTTATTTATGTCAAACAATGTGGTAGGATTAATTAGAAAACAAATTGACGCGTGAGTAGGGTGGAAAGTGGGAGGATGGAATGCCCCGACGGCACCATCCTACGGACGGGTGGACCCGATTAGTCGGGTAGCTTTCCAACATATTAAGTGAAAGCCCTATGTTGCTAGATAAATAGGTTCTCCGGCAATTCTATCCTAGAAGACTAGGCCAGCGGCTGTGCCTTGCATGGATGAGGAAAAAAGCATTGTCTCTAAGGAATCAAGACTAGTAGTTGCCCAAATTATGATCAATTACCCTATGGGTGGTTTGATTTCTAGAAGACCATGCTCCCATTACGGGATAGAACTAGGTCTTACCTATGAATCGTATCCTTGAATCTCTGCATGGTCAAGGTGTCGATGAGTAGGAAATTTTCTCCAAGATAAGACTTAGTGGACTATCTTAAGTGTTTCCCCTATTTTTGGAAGGGGGGAACCTTACAAATGGTATCAGAGCCAATCTTAGTTCCTAGGATTTGTTTTTCAAAGATTAACTATCAAGGGATTAAAACAAGTGATTGTTTATCATATGAGGATAAATCTATCATCTCTACTGGCCATAGAAGCGATTTGAATATCCTCACATGTTGAGACAATCATCCTATGAAATTGTGCTTGTATCTTGGGGGTGCACACGCAAGATATTTGTACAATAAATTTGAGAAATAAGATTGGGGAGAAAACCTTTTGTGAGAAAAAACATAGGGTGATCAAATTAAGAAACTAGTGAGAGATTGAATGACTAGAAGGATAGACCGAAACTTGTCAAGAGAAACGTCAAGCCCACCCCTGGCTACAAGGAATCATGAGCTAGAGCAAAAATTAGGTTAAGAAATAGGGATAGCTGGGTAAAAGATAACCGAAATCAACAAGTATTTCTATGAGTAAATAGAAGAGGATTGGTGCAAGATTCATGTGAAGTAATGTGCAAGATGAATAGAGGTATTCTACAAGATGATACTAAGACTATGAGAATGTCTTATCACAATCTTGAGTTGAAATACTAAAATCTTTGTGAAAAGGATTGTTTTCTTAAGAAGGTAACATGAATTCTAGTCCTATGGTTTAGTGAGTAAATGGATTGTTATCTTGGTTAAATTAATGTACAGGTACAACTCTCCTTGCCTTGATGCTACCCCGTTCTTGTGCTTATATAGTCGGACGGCGGAGACATTAGTAAGGCCCGGAGTTGGCCCATGGTATCTCTCATACCATTGGGAGAATGAGGTTTGCCGATTGAGGCAAGTGATTGTGATGTTGCCTAGTTCTGAGGGCCTAGGCTAGTGCGGTGAATTAGCCCACCCTAGTGCGCAGACATCCCTCTGAGGGGCGGGAGGATCAAGCGATGGAGCCTGAGAGGGCGACAGGTCGGCTTGAGTCTTCGCCAGCGGCGCGGCCGACGTGAGGTGTATGGTCTCGTAGGGTTTTGCCCAACATGTAGAGGCTGGAAGGCCGAATTCTAGATCATCGACGGTATAAAGGAAAAGAATAAGAAAGCCGATTTGGCTTGTATGAAATTGATTCATGTATAAAATTTTTTTTTATAAATCTTGTCTTGGCATTATTGTATTGTGTAAAAAGGCTGTTTTAACAAACCTTGTGAAAAGGGCCTTAATTAAGGAGCATGTTTATTTATGTCAAACAGTGTGGTAGAGTTAGTTAGAAAACAAATTCACACGTGAGTAGGGTGGAAAGTGGGAGGATGGAATGCCCCGATGGCACCATCCTACGGACGGGTGGACCCGATTAGTCGGGTAGCTTTCCAACATATTAACTGAAAGCCCTACGTTGTTAGATAAATAGGTTCTCTGGTAATTCTATTCTAGAAGACTAGGCCAGCGGGGCTGTGCCTTGCATGGATGAGGAAAAAAGTGTTGTCTCTAAGGAATCAAGACTAGTAGTTGCCCAAATTATGATCAATTATCCTATGGGTGGTTTGATTTTTAGAAGACCACGCTCCCATTGTGGGATAGAACTAGGTCTTACCTATGAATCGTATCCTTGAATCTCTGCATGGTCAAGGTGTCGATGAGTAAGAAATTTTCTCCAAGATAAGACTTAGTGGACTATCTTAGGTGTTTCCCCTATTTTTGGAAGGGGGGAACCTTACAAATGGTATCAGAGCCGATCTTAGTTCCTAGGATTTGTTTTTCAAAGATTAACTATCAAGGGATTAAAACAAGTGATTGTTTATCATATGAGGATGAATCTATCATCTCTACTGGCCATAGATGTGATTTGAATATCCTCACATGTTGAGACAATCATCCTATGAAATTGTGCTTGTATCTTAGGGGTGCACATGCAAGATATTTGTACAATAAATTTGAGAAATAAGATTGGGGAGAAAACCTTTTGTGAGAAAAAAAATAAGGTGATCAAATTAAGAAACTAGTAAGAGATTGAATGACTAGAAGGATAGACCGAAACTTGTTTAGAGAAATTTTCAGGATATATCTCATTAACTTGCATATTATAAATTATTAAGATTATAACTCCATCAAGATTTGAATAGTTAACGTGTGATGCCATCCATTGGATGCTTTACACTAGGACGATCATCCAAGATCTTGAACCCATCTCAGACAAACATGGGTCTAACTTCGCATGTGTAATTGCCAGAGGATCATGCTCTTAGATGTGTTAATCCCAAGATACTACATGTGTAATTTTCAGAAAACTAATCATCTCAGACGTGTTAATCCTGATAATCTTTGGATATGCCAATCCCAAGGCACCAGATGTGTAATTCTCAAAAATGAAGATCTCAGATATATTAATCCAGAGTGCCTTTAGCTGTGGCACTATGATAAGTATTGATAGTTTTGAACTTTTCATGGATACAATGAAAGAAGCAAGTTCACCCTTGCTCGTATTACAATGCTGAATTAGTTGGAAGCACTGTTGTCAATCTAACCACCCACTAGAACCAAAATCAGTGATGGGATGCCATGAAATTACACCTTCCTGAAAGGTTTTGTCCTCTAGGATTTCGAGAGGATAAAATGAATGAATTTTCGGAGCTAACCCAAAAAAGGAAGCCCTAAAAAGAATACCACCAAACTTTTGTTAAACTTCTCCAATTTGCTCTAGAGATGGATGAGGTAACTCTTCTCCATCGATTCATTTGGAAGCTTAATCTACCTTTGAATAACCTCATCACGAATGTAAAACTATCCTCTATTTCAGAAGCCATAAATTATAGCCAGACTGTGATAAAGTTTTTTTTAAATATAGACATGAGTCCTTCCATGTTAATCAAGAAGAGGTCTCCTAATTCAAGAGGAACGTCAAGCCCACCCCTGGCTACAAGGAATCATGAGCTAGAGCAAAAATTAGGTTAAGAAGTAGGGATAGCTGGGTTAAAGATAACCGAAATCAACAAGTATTTCTATGAGTAAATAGATGAGGATTAGTGCAATATTCATGTGAAGTAATGTGCATGATAAATAGAGGTATTCTACAAGACGATACTAAGATTATGAAATTGCTATCATAGGTTAGATTGCATAAGGATTAATTCCCTTATGTTTTTCCATGATAATTTGTTAAGTACCATACTGCATGGAGGTATAGAATAAGGAATTTGAAGGTTCATATCATATGAGAGGTATATGGATGCATGAAATTAGGATAATAAGGCCAATTAACTTTAGAATAATAAAGACCTTTTGGAGACACAACAAAACGAGCCAAGCACATGAAATAAAGGACTCTTTAAGAACAATGTTTCGATAAAAGAAGATTTTTACCTAGTGGTGGGGACACCAATTTGAAAGAGACAAGAGGATTTACTTAGATACTACCCCAGCTCGCGAGATGAGGACATCTCGAATCTTTTAAGTGGGGGAGATTTTAAGGTCTCTCCCAAGCCACGTATGTATGTAGTGAGGATGAGGTCCTATTCACGTCTTCACTTGATGCCCATTCACTTCTTACAGGAGATGGTCATGGTATGCACTCATGGATCATTGATTTCAAGAAGGAAAGAGAGTGCACTTAGAGAAGAGATACAATAAGGCTAGAAACATTAGGAAAGTGTTAGAATAAAAATATTAGCTCCAAAAATCCTAAAAGAAATAAGACGATAAGAATAGTTCTATTAAGAGAGAAGTATCTCCAAAAATAGAAATTCAAATTTAGGTGATAGGAGGTCGTATTTAGAGTACTTTTACATACTTAGAGTCTATGCATACTAAAAATATGGAAAAAACAACACGTTTCTAAAGATGGCGTGTTTGTGGCTATACACATACGTTTTTGCCTATTCTGCCCGTGATGGCTTGTAGACTAGATGCCTTCCGGTTCTTTTGACTGGATATATGACCATATTCTGAGTTTTTATCAGAGAGTTATGGCCGAAACAATTTGCTGATTTTGTCAGGGTCTCTACACAGAAAGAACTGTAAGAAGGCAGCAAGTAATCCTAGAGCTTGAGATGTATATATCCCTTCATTCTTATCTAATATCTTAGAAGAGAAGGTTAGATTGCTATGGTCTTTCGGAAGAAGAGACCAAAACTCCATAGCTTTTCTTTTAGAGAAAGAATAGTATGCCGTAGCCCTGTAGAGAGAAGGCTATTTTGCCATAGACCTTAGAAAGAGAGAAGAGTCACAGTACGAGTAAGAGGAGATAAAGCTTGGGGATGATTGGATGATTTCAATCATAAGAGAAGGTATAAGAGGACTCTATTCTCATATGTCAAGTTCTAAAGCTCTTGTGAACGAGCAAAGGCAACGATAAACGATAAATTTCTCTAAGGTATATATATATTTTGTTTTTCAATTATATATCATTCTTAGGGGTTGAGCTATGACCCCGGCTTCTCTATTAATTGTTAATAGTGATCTATTTGATTGATTTACTATTTAAAGTTTGTATTCTTTTAAACAACAGCATATGCCTTAATAAAGAATGTCTCATCGCAATCTCGAGTTGAAATACTAAAATCTTTGTGAAAAGGACTATTTTCTTAAGAAGGTAACATGAATTCTAGTCCTATGGTTTAGTGATGAGTAAATGGATTGTTATCTTGGTTAAATTAAGATACATGTACAACTCTCCCTGCCTTGACGCTGCCCCATTTTTGTGCTTATATAGCCGGATGGCGGAGACGTTAGTAAGGCCCGGAGTTGGCCCATGGTATCCCTCATACTATTGGGAGAATGAGGTTTGCCGATTGAGGCAAGTGATTGTGATGCTGCCTAGTTCTGAGGGCCCAGGCTAGTGCGGTGAATTAGCCCACCCTAGTACGCAGACATCCCTCTGAGGGGCGGGAGGATCGAGCGATGGAGCCTGAGAGGGCGACAGGCCAGCTTGAGTCTTCGCCAGCGGCGCGGCCGACGTGAGGTGTATGGTCTCGAAGTTTTTTTTTGCCCAGCATGTAGAGGCTAGAAGGCCGAATTCTAGATCATCGACGGTATAAAGGAAAAGGATAAGAAAGACGGTTTGGCTTGTATGAAATTGATTCATGTATAAACTTTTCTTTTATATAAATCTTGTCTTGGCATTATTGTATTGTGTAAAAAGGCTGTTTTAACAAACCTTGTGAAAAGGACCTTAATTAAGGAACATGTTTATTTATGTCAAACAGTGTGGTAGGATTAATTAGAAAATAAATTGACGCGTGAGTAGGGTGGAAAGTGGGAAGATGGAATGCCCCGACGGTACCATCCTACACGGACGGCGGCGGGTGGACCCGATTAGTCAGGTAGCTTTCCAACATATTAAGTGAAAGTCCTACGTTATTAGATAAATAGGTTCTTTGGCAATTCTATTCTAGAAGATTAGGCCAGCGGGGCGGCTGTGCCTTGCATGGATGAGGAAAAAAGCGTTGTCTCTCTAAGGAGTCAAGACTAGTAGTTGCCCAAATTATGATCAATTACCCTATGGGTGGTTTGATTTTTAGAAGACCACGCTCCCATTATGGGACAGAACTAGGTCTTACCTATGAATCGTATCCTTGAATCTCTGCATGGTCAAGGTGTCGATGAGTAGGAAATTTTTTCTCCAAGATAAGACTTAGTGGACTATCTTAAGTGTTTCCCCTATTTTGGGAAGGGGGGAACCTTACAAATGGTATCAGAGCCGATCTTAGTTCCTAGGATTTGTTTCTTAAAGATTAACTATCAAGGAAGTAAAACAAGTAATTGTTTATCATATGAGGATAAATCTATCATCTCTACTGGCCATAGAAGTGATTTGAATATCCTCACATGTTGAGACAATCATCCTATGAAATTGTGCTTGTATCTTGGGGGTGCACACGCAAGATATCTGTACAATAAATTTGAGAAATAAGATTGGGGAGAAAACCTTTTGTGAGGAAAAACATAGGGTGATCAAGTTAAGAAACTAGTGAGAGATTGAATGACTAGAAGGATAGACCGAAACTTGTTTAGAGAAATTTTCAGGATATATCTCATTAACCTGCATATTATAAATTAATAAGATTATAACTCCATCAACATTTGAATATTTAACGTGTGATGCCATCCATTGGATGCTTTACACTAGGACGATCATCCAAGATCTTGAACCCATCTCAGACTAACTTCGGATGTGTAATTTTCAGAGGATCATGCTCTTAGATGTGTTAATCCCAAGATACTAGATGTGTAATTTTCAAAAAACTAAACATCTCCGACGTGTTAATCCTGATAATCTTTGGATGTTTCAATCCCAAGGCACCAAATGTGTAATTCTCAAAAAATGAAGATCTCGGGTATATTAATCCAGAGTGCCTTTAGATGTGGCACTATGATAAGTATTTGATAGTTTTGAACTTTTCATGGATACAATGAAAGAAGCAAGTTCACATTTTCTCGTCTAAAAATCGTAAGAAATGCCGAATTAGTTGGAAGCACTGTTGTCAATCTAACCACCCACTAGAACCAAAATCAGTTATGGGATGCCATGAAATTACACCTTCGTGAAAGGTTTTGTCCTCTAGGATTTTGAGAGGATAAAATGAATGAATTTTTGGAGCTAACCCAAAAAAGGAAGACCCAGAAAGAATACCACCAAACTTTTGTTAAACTTCTCCAATTTGCTCTAGAGATGGGTGAGGTAACTCTTCTCCATCGATTCATTTGGAAGCTTAATCTACCTTTGAATAACCTCATCAAGAATGTAAAACTATCCTCTATTTCAGAAGCCATAAATTATAGCCAGACTGTGATAAAGTTTTTTTTTAATATAAAAAGTGTCGAGAAGGACATGAGTCCTTCCATGTTAATCAAGAAGAGGTCTCCTAATTCAAGAGGAAGGTCAAGCCCACCCCCGGCTACAAGGAATCATGAGCTAGAGCAAAGATTAGGTTAAGAAATAGGGATAGCTGCGTTAAAGATAACCAAAATTAACAAGTATTTCTATGAGTAAATAGAAGAAGATTGGTGCAAGATTCATGTGAAGTAATGTGTGTGATGAATAGAGGTATTCTATAAGATGATACTAAGATTATGAAATTGCTATCATAGGTTAGATTGCCTAAGGATTGATTCCCTTATGTTTTTCCATGATAATTTGTTAAGTACCATACTACATGGGGGTATAGAATAAGGAATTTGAAGGTTCATATCATATGAGAGGTATATGGATGCATGAAATTAGGATAATAAGGCCAATTAAATTTAGAATAATAAAGACCTTTTGGAGACACAACAAAACGAGCCAAGCACATGAAATAAAGGACTCTTTAAGAAAAATGTTTAGATAAAAGAAGATTTTTACCTAGTGGTGGGGACACCAATTTGAAAGAGACAGAAGGATTTATTTAGATACTACCCCAGCTCGCGAGATGAGGACATCTCGAATCTTTTAAGTGGGGGAGATTTTAAGGTCTCTCCTAAGCCACGTATGTATGTGTCTCTTTTAATATAGATTTCAAGAAGGAAAGAGAGTGCACTTAGAGAAGAGTGAGACAATAAGGCTAGAAACATTAGGAAAGTGTTAGAATAAAAATATTAGCTCCAAAAATCCTAAAAGAAATAAGACGATAAGAATAGTTCTATTAAGAGCGAAGTATCTCCAAAAATAGAAATTCGAATTTAGGTGATAGGAGGTCGTATTTAGAGTACTTTTACATACTTAGAGTCCATGGATACTAAAAATATGGAAAAAAACAACACGTTTCTAAAGATGGCGCGTTTGTGGCTACACACAGACGTTTTTGCCTATTCTGCCCGTGATGGCTTGTAGACTAGATGCCTTTCGGTTCTTTTGGCTGGATATATGACCATATTCTGAGTTTTTATCAGAGAGTTATGGCCAAAACAATTTGCTGATTTTGTCAGGGTCTCTACACAGAAAGAGCTGTAAGAAGGCAGCAAGTAATCCTAGAGCTTGAGATGTATATATCCCTTCATTCTTATCTAACATCTTAGAAGAGAAGGTTAGATTGCTATGGTCTTTCGGAAGAAGAGACCAAAACTCAATAGCTTTTCTTTTAGAGAAAGAATAGTATGCCGTAGCCCTGTAGAGAGAAGGCTATTTTGCCATAGACCTTAGAAAGAGAGAAGAGTCACAGTACGAGTAAGAGGAGATAAAGCTTGGGGATGATTGGATGATTTCAATCATAAGAAAAGGTATTAGAAGACTCTATTCTCATATGTCAAGTTCTAAAGCTCTTGTGAACGAGCAAAGGCAACGATAAACGATAAATTTCTATAAGGTATATACAGATTTTGTTTTTCAATTATATATCATTCTTAGGGGTTGAGCTATGGCCCCGGATTCTCTATTAATTGTTAATAGTGATCTATTTGATTGATTTACTATTTAAAGTTTGTATTCTTTTAAACAACAGCATATGCCTTAATGAAGAATGTCTCATCGCAATCTCGAGTTGAAATACTAAAATCTTTGTGAAAAGGATTGTTTTCTTAAGAAGGTAACATGAATTCTAGTCCTATGGTTTAGTGATGAGTAAATGGATTGTTATCTTGGTTAAATTAAGATACATGTACAACTCTCCCTGCCTTGACGCTGCCCCATTCTTGTGCTTGTATAGCCGGATGGCAGAGACGTTAGTAAGGCCCGGAGTTGGCCCATGGTATCCCTCATACCATTGGGAGAATGAGGTTCGCCGATTGAGGCAAGTGATTGTGATGCTGCCTAGTTCTGAGGGCCCAGACTAGTGCGGTGAATTGGCCCACCTTGATACGCAGACATCCCTCTGAGGGGCGGGAGGATCGAGCGATGGAGCCTGAGAGGGCGACAGGCCAGCTTGAGTCTTCGCCAGCGGCGCAGCTGACGTGAGGTGTATGGTCTCGTAGGATTTTGCCCAGCATGTAGAGGCTAGAAGGCCGAATTCCAGATCATCGACGGTATAAAGGAAAAGAATAAGAAAGACGGTTTGGCTTGTATGAAATTGATTCATGTATAAACTTTTTTTTTTATATAAATCTTGTCTTGGCATTATTGTATTGTGTAAAAAGGCTGTTTTAACAAACCTTGTGAAAAGGACCTTAATTAAGGAACATGTTTATTTATGTCAAACAGTGTGGTAGGATTAATTAGAAAATAAATTGACGCGTGAGTAGGGTGGAAAGTGGGAGGATGGAATGCCCCGACGGCACCATCCTACACGGACGGGTGGACCCGATTAGTCGGGTAGCTTTACACGGACGGGTGGACCCGATTAGTTGGGTAGGTTTCCAACATATTAAGTGAAAGCCCTACATTGTTAGATAAATAGGTTCCCTGGCAATTCTATTCTAGAAGACTAGGCCAGCGGCTGTGCCTTGCATGGATGAGGAAAAAAGCGTTGTCTCTAAGGAATCAAGACTAGTAGTTGCTCAAATTATGATCAATTACCCTATGGGTGGTTTGATTTTTAGAAGACCACGCTCCCATTGCGGGATAGAACTAGGTCTTACCTATGAATCGTATCCTTGAATCTCTGCATGGTCAAGGTGTCGATGAGTAGGAAATTTTCTCCAAGATAAGACTTAGTGGACTATCTTAAGTGTTTCCCCTATTTTTGGAAGGGGGAACCTTACAAATGGTATCAGAACCGATCTTAGTTCCTAGGATTTGTTTCTTAAAGATTAACTATCAAGGAAGTAAAACAAGTGATTGTTTATCATATGAGGATGAATCTATCATCTCTACTGGCCATAGAAGTGATTTGAATATCCTCACATGTTGAGACAATCATCCTATGAAATTGTGCTTGTATCTTGGGGGTGCACACGCAAGATATTTGTACAATAAATTTGAGAAATAAGATTGGGGAGAAAACCTTTTGTGAGGAAAAACATAGGGTGATCAAATTAAGAAACTAGTGATAGATTGAATGACTAGAAGGATAGACCGAAACTTGTTTAGAGAAATTTTCAGGATATATCTCATTAACTTGCATATTATAAATTAATAAGATTATAACTCCATCAACATTTGAATAGTTAATGTGTGATGCCATCCATTGGATGCTTTACACTATGACGATCATCCAAGATCTTGAACCCATCTCAGACAAACATGGGTCTAACTTCGGATGTGTAATTTCCACAGGATCATGCTCTTAGATGTGTAAATCACAAGATACTAGATGTGTAATTTTCAGAAAACTAATCGTCTCAGACGTGTTAATCCTGATAATCTTTGGATGTGTCAATCCCAAGGCACCAGATGTGTAATTCTCAAAAAATGAAGATCTCAGATATATTAATCCAGAGTGCCTTTAGATGTGGCACTATGATGAGTATTTGATAGTTTTGAACTTTTCATGGATACAATGAAAGAAGCAAGTTCACATTTGCTCATCTAAGAATCGTAAGAAATGCTGAATTAGTTCGAAGCACTGTTGTCAATCTAACTACCCACTAGAACCAAAATCAGTTATGGGATGCCATGAAATTACACCTTCGTGAAAGGTTTTGTGCTCTAGGATTTCGAGAGGATAAAATGAATGAATTTTTGGAGCTAACCCAAAAAAGGAAGACCCAAAAAGATTACCACCAAACTTTTGTTAAACTTCTCCAATTTGCTCCAGAGATGGGTGAGGTAACTCTTCTCCATCGATTCATTTGGAAGCTTAATCTACCTTTGAATAACCTCATCAAGAATGTAAAACTATCCTCTATTTCAGAAGCCATAAATTATAGCCAGATTGTGATAAAGATTTTTTTAAATATAAAAAGTGTCGAGAAGGACATGAGTCCTTCCATGTTAATCAAGAAGAGGTCTCTTAATTCAAGAGGAACGTCAAGCCCACCCCTGGCTACAAGGAATCATGAGCTAGAGCAAAAATTAGGTTAAGAAATAGGGATAGCTGGGTTAAAGATAACCGAAATTAACAAGTATTTCTATGAGTAAATAGAAGAGGATTGGTGCAAGATTCATGTGAAGTAATGTGTGTGATGAATAGAGGTATTCTACAAGACGATACTAAGATTATGAAATTGCAATCATAGGTTAGATTGCGTAAGGATTGATTCCCTTATGTTTTTCCATGATAAATTGTTAAGTACCATACTACATGGGGGTATAGAAGAAGGAATTTGAAGGTTCATATCATATGAGAGGTATATGGATGCATGAAATTAGGATAATAAGGCCAATTAACTTTAGAATAATAAAGACCTTTTGGAGACACAACAAAACGAGCCAAGCACATGAAATAAAGGACTCTTTAAGAACAATGTTTAGATAAAAGAAGATTTTTACCTAGTGGTGGGGACACCAATTTGAAAGAGACAGGAGGATTTACTTAGATACTACCCCAGCTCGCGAGATGAGGACATCTCGAATCTTTTAAGTGGGGGAGATTTTAAGGTCTCTTTTAATATAGATTTCAAGAAGGAAAGAGAGTGCACTTAGAGAAGAGTGAGACAATAAGGCTAGAAACATTGGGAAAGTGTTAGAATAAAACTATTAGCTCCAAAAATCCTAAAAGAAATAAGACGATAAGAATAGTTCTATTAAGAGAGAAGTATCTCCAAAAATAGAAATTCGAATTTAGGTGATAGAAGGTCGTATTTAGAGTACTTTTACATACTTAGAGTCCATGCATACTAAAAATATGGAAAAAAACAACACGTTTCTAAAGATGGCGCGTTTGTGGCTACACACAGACGTTTTTGCCTATCTGCCTTCCGGTTCTTTTGACTGGATATATGACCATAATTGAGTTTTTATCAGAGAGTTATGTCCGAAACAATTTGTTGATTTTGTCAGGGTCTCTACACAGAAAGAACTGTAAGAAGGCAGCAAGTAATCCTAGAGCTTGAGATGTATATATCCCTTCATTCTTATCTAATATCTTAGAAGAGAAGGTTAGTAAGTGATTGTGATGCTGCCTAGTTCTGAGGGCCCAGGCTAGTGCAGTGAATTAGCCCACCCTAGTACGCAGACATCCCTCTGAGGGGCAGGAGGATCCAGCGATGGAGCCTGAGAGGGCGACAGGCCGGCTTGAGTCTTCGCCAGCAGCGCGGCCGACGTGAGGTGTATGGTCTCGTAGGGTTTTGCCCACCAGCATGTAGAGGCTAGAAGGCCGAATTCTAGATCATCGACGGTATAAAGGAAAAGAATAAGAGAGACGGTTTGGCTTGTATGAAATTGATTCATGTATAAACTTTTTTTTTATATAAATCTTGTCTTGGCATTATTGTATTGTGTAAAAAGGCTGTTTTAACAAACCTTGTGAAAAGGACCTTACTTAAGGAACATGTTTATTTATGTCAAAAGCAGTGTGGTAGGATTAATTAGAAAATAAATTGACGCGTGAGTAGGGTGGAAAGTGGGAGGATGGAATGCCCCGACGGCACCATCCTACACGGACGGGTGGACCCGATTAGTCGGGTAGCTTTCCAACATATTAAGTGAAAGCCCTACGTTGTTAGATAAATAGGTTCTCCGGCAATTCTATTCTAGAAGACTAGGCCAGCGGCTGTGCCTTGCATGGATGAGGAAAAAAGCGTTGTCTCTAAGGAATCAAGACTAGTAGTTGCCCAAATTATGATCAATTACCCTATGGGTGGTTTGATTTTTAGAAGACCACGCTCCCGTTGTTGCGGGATAGAACTAGGTCTTACCTATGAATCGTATCCTTGAATCTCTACATGGTCAAGGTGTCGATGAGTAAGAAATTTTCTCCAAGATGAGACTTAGTGGACTATCTTAAGTGTTTCCCCTATTTTTGGAAGGGGGGAACCTTACAAATGGTATCAGAGCCGAACTTAGTACCTAGGATTTGTTTCTTAAAGATTAACTATCAAGGAAGTAAAACAAGTGATCTTTTAATATATGAGGATGAATCTATCATCTCTACTGGCCATAGAAGTGATTTGAATATCCTCACATGTTGAGACAATCATCCTATGAAATTGTGCTTGTATCTTGGGGGTGCACACGCAAGATATTTGTACAATAAATTTGAGAAATAAGATTGGGGAGAAAACCTTTTGTGAGGAAAAACAAAGGGTGATCAAATTAAGAAACTAGTGAGAGATTGAATGACTAGAAGTATAGACCGAAACTTGTTTAGAGAAATTTTTAGGATATATCTCATTAACTTGCATATTATAAATTAATAAGATTATAACTCCATCAACATTTGAATAGTTAACGTGTGATGCCATCCACTGGATGCTTTACACTTGGACGATCATCCAAGATCTTGAACCCATCTCAGACAAACATGGGTCTAACTTCGGATGTGTAATTTCCAGAGGATCATGCTCTTAGATGTGTTAATCCCAAGATACTAGATGTGTAATTTTAAGAAAACTAATCATCTCAGACGTGTTAATCCTGATAATCTTTGGATGTGTCAATCCCAAGGCACCAGATGTGTAATTCTCAAAAAATGAAGATCTCAGATATATTAATCCGGAGTGCCTTTAGATGTGGCACTCTGATAAGTATTTGATAGTTTTGAACTTTTCATGGATACAATGAAAGAAGCAAGTTCACATTTGCTCGTCTAAAAATCGTAAGAAATGCCGAATTAGTTGGAAGCGCTGTTGTCAATCTAACCACCCACTAGAACCAAAATCAGTTATGGGATGCCATGAAATTACACCTTCGTGAAAGGTTTTGTGCTCTAGGACTTCGAGAGGATAAAATGAATGAATTTTTGGAGCTAACCCAAAAAAGGAAGACCCAAAAAGAATACCACCAAACTTTTGTTAAACTTCTCCAATTTGCTCTAGAGATGGGTGAGGTAACTCTTCTCCATCGATTCATTTGGAAGCTTAATCTACCTTTGAATAACCTCATCAAGAATGTAAAACTATCCTCTATTTCAGAAGCCATAAATTATAGCCAGACTGTGATAAAGTGTTTTTTTAAATATAAAAAGTGTCGAGAAGGACATGAGTCCTTCCATGTTAATCAAGAAGAGGTCTCCTAATTCAAGAGGAAGGTCAAGCCCACCCCTGGCTACAAGGAATCATGAGCTAGAGCAACAATTAGGTTAAGAAATAGGGATAGCTGGGTTAAAGATAACCGAAATTAACAAGTATTTCTATGAGTAAATAGAAGAGGATTGGTGCAAGATTCATGTGAAGTAATGTGTGTGATGAATAGAGGTATTCTACAAGACGATACTAAGATTATGAAATTGCTATCATAGGTTAGATTGCGTAAGGATTGATTCCCTTATGTTTTTCCATGATAATTTGTTAAGTACCATACTACATGGGGGTATAGAATAAGGAATTTGAAGGTTCATATCATATGAGAGGTATATGGATGCATGAAATTAGGATAATAAGGTCAACTAACTTTAGAATAATAATAAAGACCTTTTGGAGACACAACAAAACGAGCCAAGCACATGAAATAAAGGACTCTTTAAGAATAATGTTTAGATAAACGAAGATTTTTACCTAGTGGTGGGGACACCAATTTGAAAGAGACAGGAGGATTTACTTAGATACTACCCCAGCTTGCGAGATGAGGACATCTCGAATCTTTTAAGTGGGGGAGATTTTAAGGTCTCTCCCAAGCCACGTATGTATGTGTCTCTTTTAATATAGATTTCAAGAAGGAAAGACAGTGCACTTAGAGAAGAGTGAGACAATAAGGCTAGAAACATTAGGAAAGTGTTAGAATAAAAATATTAGCTCCAAAAATCCTAAAAGAAATAAGACGATAAGAATAGTTCTATTAAGAGAGAAGTATCTCCAAAAATAGAAATTCGAATTTAGGTGATAGGAGGTCGTATTTAGAGTACTTTTACATACTTAGAGTCCATGCATACTAAAAATATGGAAAAAAACAACACGTTTCTAAAGATGGCGCGTTTGTGGCTACACACAGACGTTTTTGCCTATTCTGCCCGTGTGATGGCTTGTAGACTAGATGCCTTCCGGTTCTTTTGACTGGATATATGACCATATTCTGAGTTTTTATCAGAGAGTTATGGCCGAAACAATTTGCTGATTTTGTCAGGGTCTCTACACAGAAAGAACTGTAAGAAGGCAGCAAGTAATCCTAGAGCTTGAGATGTATATATCCCTTCATTCTTATCTAATATCTTAGAAGAGAAGGTTAGATTGCTATGGTCTTTCGGAAGAAGAGACCAAAACTCAATAGCTTTTCTTTTAGAGAAAGAATAGTATGCCGTAGCCCTGTAGAGAGAAGGCTATTTTGCCATAGACCTTAGAAAGAGAGAAGAGTCACAGTACGAGTAAGAGGAGATAAAGCTTGGGGATGATTGGATGATTTCAATCATAAGAAAAGGTATTAGAAGACTCTATTCTCATATGTCAAGTTCTAAAGCTCTTGTGAACGAGCAAAGGTAACGATAAACGATAAATTTCTATAAGGTATATACATATTTTGTTTTTCAATTATATATCATTCTTAGGGGTTGAGCTATGGCCCCGGATTCTCTATTAATTGTTAATAGTGATCTATTTGATTGATTTACTATTTAAAGTTTGTATTCTTTTAAACAACAGCATATGCCTTAATGAAGAATGTCTCATCGCAATCTCGAGTTGAAATACTAAAATCTTTGTGAAAAGGATTGTTTTCTTAAGAAGGTAACATGAATTCTAGTCCTATGGTTTAGTGATGAGTAAATGGATTGTTATCTTGGTTAAATTAAGATACATGTACAACTCTCCCTGCCTTGACGCTGCCCCATTCTTGTGCTTGTATAGCCGGATGGCAGAGACGTTAGTAAGGCCCGGAGTTGGCCCATGGTATCCCTCATACCATTGGGAGAATGAGGTTCGCCGATTGAGGCAAGTGATTGTGATGTTGCCTAGTTCTGAGGGCCCAGGCTAGTGCGGTGAATTAGCCCACCCTAGTACGCAGACATCCCTCTGAGGGGCGGGAGGATCGAGCGATGGAGCCTGAGAGGGCGACAGGCCGGCTTGAGTCTTCGCCAGCAGCGCGGCCGACGTGAGCTGTATGGTCTCGTAGGGTTTTGCCCAGCATGTAGAGGCTAGAAGGCCGAATTCTAGATCATCGACGGTATAAAGGAAAAGAATAAGAAAGACGGTCTGGCTTGTATGAAATTGATTCATGTATAAACTTTTTTTTTATATAAATCTTGTCTTGGCATTATTGTATTGTGTAAAAAGGCTGTTTTAACAAACCTTGTGAAAAGGACCTTAATTAAGGAACATGTTTATTTATGTCAAACAGTGTGGTAGGATTAATTAGAAAATAAATTGACACGTGAGTAGGGTGGAAAGTGGGAGGATGGAATGCCCCGACGGCACCATTCTACACGGACGGGTGGACCCGATTAGTCGGGTAGCTTTCCAACATATTAAGTGAAAGCCCTACGTTGTTAGATAAATAGGTTCTCCAGCAATTCTATTCTAGAAGACTAGGCCAGCGGCTGTGCCTTGCATGGATGAGGAAAATAGCATTGTCTCTAAGGAATCAAGACTAGTAGTTGCCCAAATTATGATCAATTACCCTATGGGTGGTTTGATTTTTAGAAGACCACACTCCCATTGCGGGATAGAACTAGGTCTTACCTATGAATCGTATCCTTGAATCTCTGCATGGTCAAGGTGTCGATGACTAGGAAATTTTCTCCAAGATAAGACTTAGTGGACTATCTTAAGTGTTTCCCCTATTTTTGGAAGGGGGAACCTTACAAATGATATCAGAACCGATCTTAGTTCCTAG
Source organism: Cibotium barometz (assembly GCF_041138505.1). Classification (NCBI taxonomy): domain Eukaryota; kingdom Viridiplantae; phylum Streptophyta; class Polypodiopsida; order Cyatheales; family Cibotiaceae; genus Cibotium; species Cibotium barometz. The sequence continues at coordinate 6,901,862 of NC_141083.1, read as the reverse complement.
GATTTGTTTCTTAAAGATTAACTATCAAGGAAGTAAAACAAGTGATTGTTTATCATATGAGGATGAATCTATCATCTCTACTGGCCATAGAAGTGATTTGAATATCCTCACATGTTGAGACAATCATCCTATGAAATTGTGCTTGTATCTTGGGGGTGCACACGCAAGATATTTGTACAATAAATTTGAGAAATAAGATTGGGGAGAAAACCTTTTGTGAGGAAAAACATAGGGTGATCAAATTAAGAAACTAGTGAGAGATTGAATGACGAGAAGGATAGACCGAAACTTGTGTAGAGAAATTTTCAGGATATATCTCATTAACTTGCATATTATAAATTAATAAGATTATAACTCCATCAACATTTGAATAGTTAACGTGTGATGCCATCCACTGGATGCTTTACACTAGGACGATCATCCAAGATCTTGAACCCATCTCAGACAAACATGGGTCTAACTTCGGATGTGTAATTTCCAGAGGATCATGCTCTTAGATGTGTTAATCCCAAGATACTAGATGTGTAATTTTAAGAAAACTAATCATCTCAGACGTGTTAATCCTGATAATCTTTGGATGTGTCAATCCCAAGGATCCAGATGTGTAATTCTCAAAAAATGAAGATCTCAGATATATTAATCCGGAGTGCCTTTAGATGTGGCACTGTGATAAGTATTTGATAGTTTTGAACTTTTCATGGATACAATGAAAGAAGCAAGTTCACATTTGCTCTTCTAAAAATCGTAAGAAATGCCGAAGTAGTTGGAAGCACTGTTGTCAATCTAACCACCCACGAGAACCAAAATCAGTTATGGGATGCCATGAAATTACACCTTCGTGAAAGGTTCTGTCTTCTAGGATTTCGAGAGGATAAAATGAATGAATTTTTGGAGCTAACCCAAAAAAGGAAGACCCAAAAAGAATACCACCAAACTTTTGTTAAACTTCTCCAATTTGCTCCAGAGATGGGTGAGGTAACTCTTCTCCATCGATTCATTTGGAAGCTTAATCTACCTTTGAATAACCTCATCAAGAATGTAAAACTATCCTCTATTTCAGAAGCCATAAATTATAGCCAGACTGTGATAAAGTGTTTTTTTTTAATATAAAAAGTGTCGAGAAGGACATGAGTCCTTCCATGTTAATCAAGAAGAGGTCTCCTAATTCAAGAGGAACGTCAAGCCCACCCCTGGCTACAAGGAATCATGAGTCCTTCCATGTTAATCAAGAAGAGGTCTCGTAATTCAAGAGGAACGTCAAGCCGAATTCTAGATCATCGACGGTATAAAGGAAAAGAATAAGAAAGACGGTTTGGCTTGTATGAAATTGATTCATGTATAAACTTTTTTTTTATATAAATCTTGTCTTGGCATTATTGTATTGTGTAAAAAGGCTGTTTTAACAAACCTTGTGAAAAGGACCTTAGTTAAGGAACATGTTTATTTATGTCAAACAGTGTGGTAGGATTAATTAGAAAATAAATTGACGCGTGAGTAGGGTGGAAAGTGGGAGGATGGAATGCCCCGACGGCACCATCCTACACGGACGGGTGGACCCGATTAGTCGGGTAGCTTTCCAACATATTAAGTGAAAGCCCTACGTTGTTAGATAAATAGGTTCTCCGGCAATTCTATTCTAGAAGACTAGGCCAGCGGCTGTGCCTTGCATGGATGAGGAAAAAAGCATTGTCTCTAAGGAATCAAGACTAGTAGTTGCCCAAATTATGATCAATTACCCTATGGGTGGTTTGATTTTTAGAAGACCACGCTCCCATTGCGGGATAGAACTAGGTCTTACCTATGAATCGTATCCTTGAATCTCTGCATGGTCAAGGTGTCGATGACTAGGAAATTTTCTCCAAGATAAGACTTAGTGGACTATCTTAAGTGTTTCCCCTATTTTTGGAAGGGGGAACCTTACAAATGATATCAGAACCAATCTTAGTTCCTAGGATTTGTTTCTTAAAGATTAACTATCAAGGAAGTAAAACAAGTGATTGTTTATCATATGAGGATGAATCTATCATCTCTACTGGCCATAGAAGTGATTTGAATATCCTCACATGTTGAGACAATCATCCTATGAAATTGTGCTTGTATCTTGGGGGTGCACACGCAAGATATTTGTACAATAAATTTGAGAAATAAGATTGGGGAGAAAACCTTTTGTGAGGAAAAACATAGGGTGATCAAATTAAGAAACTAGTGAGAGATTGAATGACGAGAAGGATAGACCGAAACTTGTGTAGAGAAATTTTCAGGATATATCTCATTAACTTGCATATTATAAATTAATAAGATTATAACTCCATCAACATTTGAATAGTTAACGTGTGATGCCATCCACTGGATGCTTTACACTAGGACGATCATCCAAGATCTTGAACCCATCTCAGACAAACATGGGTCTAACTTCGGATGTGTAATTTCCAGAGGATCATGCTCTTAGATGTGTTAATCCCAAGATACTAGATGTGTAATTTTAAGAAAACTAATCATCTCAGACGTGTTCATCCTGATAATCTTTGGATGTGTCAATCCCAAGGCACCAGATGTGTAATTCTCAAAAAATGAAGATCTTAGATATATTAATCCGGAGTGCCTTTAGATGTGGCACTGTGATAAGTATTTGATAGTTTTGAACTTTTCATGGATACAATGAAAGAAGCAAGTTCACATTTGCTCGTCTAAAAATCGTAAGAAATGCCGAAGTAGTTGGAAGCACTGTTGTCAATCTAACCACCCACGAGAACCAAAATCAGTTATGGGATGCCATGAAATTACACCGTCGTGAAAGGTTTTGTCCTCTAGGATTTCGAGAGGATAAAATGAATGAATTTTTGGAGCTAACCCAAAAAAGGAAGACCCAAAAAGAATACCACCAAACTTTTGTTAAACTTCTCCAATTTGCTCCAGAGATGGGTGAGGTAACTCTTCTCCATCGATTCATTTGGAAGCTTAATCTACCTTTGAATAACCTCATCAAGAATGTAAAACTATCCTCTATTTCAGAAGCCATAAATTATAGCCAGACTGTGATAAAGAGTTGTTTTAATATAAAAAGTATCGAGAAGGACATGAGTCCTTCCATGTTAATCAAGAAGAGGTCTCCTAATTCAAGAGGAACGTCAAGCCCACCCCTGGCTACAAGGAATCATGAGCTAGAGCAAAAATTAGGTTAAGAAATAGGGATAGCTGGGTTAAAGATAACCAAAATTAACAAGTATTTCTATGAGTAAATAGAAGAGGATTGGTGCAAGATTCATGTGAAGTAATGTGTGTGATGAATAGAGGTATTCTACAAGACGATACTAAGATTATGAAATTGCTATCATAGGTTAGATTGCATAAGGATTGATTCCCTTATGTTTTTCCATGATAATTTGTTAAGTACCATACTACATGGGGGTATAGAATAAGGAATTTGAAGGTTCATATCATATGAGAGGTATATGGATGCATGAAATTAGGATAGTAAGGCCAATTAACTTTAGAATAATAATAAAGACCTTTTGGAGACACAACAAAACGAGCCAAGCACATGAAATAAAGGACCCTTTAAGAACAATGTTTAGATAAAAGAAGATTTTTACCTAGTGGTGGAGACACCAATTTGAAAGAGACAGGAGGATTTACTTAGATACTACCCCAGCTCGCGAGATGAGGACATCTCGAATCTTTTAAGTGGGGGAGATTTTAAGGTCTCTTTTAATATAGATTTCAAGAAGGAAAGAGAGTGCACTTAGAGAAGAGTGAGACAATAAGGCTAGAAACATTGGGAAAGTGTTAGAATAAAACTATTAGCTCCAAAAATCCTAAAAGAAATAAGACGATAAGAATAGTTCTATTAAGAGAGAAGTATCTCCAAAAATAGAAATTCGAATTTAGGTGATAGAAGGTCGTATTTAGAGTACTTTTACATACTTAGAGTCCATGCATACTAAAAATATGGAAAAAAACAACACGTTTCTAAAGATGGCGCGTTTGTGGCTACACACAGACGTTTTTGCCTATCTGCCTTCCGGTTCTTTTGACTGGATATATGACCATAATTGAGTTTTTATCAGAGAGTTATGTCCGAAACAATTTGTTGATTTTGTCAGGGTCTCTACACAGAAAGAACTGTAAGAAGGCAGCAAGTAATCCTAGAGCTTGAGATGTATATATCCCTTCATTCTTATCTAATATCTTAGAAGAGAAGGTTAGTAAGTGATTGTGATGCTGCCTAGTTCTGAGGGCCCAGGCTAGTGCAGTGAATTAGCCCACCCTAGTACGCAGACATCCCTCTGAGGGGCAGGAGGATCCAGCGATGGAGCCTGAGAGGGCGACAGGCCGGCTTGAGTCTTCGCCAGCAGCGCGGCCGACGTGAGGTGTATGGTCTCGTAGGGTTTTGCCCACCAGCATGTAGAGGCTAGAAGGCCGAATTCTAGATCATCGACGGTATAAAGGAAAAGAATAAGAGAGACGGTTTGGCTTGTATGAAATTGATTCATGTATAAACTTTTTTTTATATAAATCTTGTCTTGGCATTATTGTATTGTGTAAAAAGGCTGTTTTAACAAACCTTGTGAAAAGGACCTTACTTAAGGAACATGTTTATTTATGTCAAAAGCAGTGTGGTAGGATTAATTAGAAAATAAATTGACGCGTGAGTAGGGTGGAAAGTGGGAGGATGGAATGCCCCGACGGCACCATCCTACACGGACGGGTGGACCCGATTAGTCGGGTAGCTTTCCAACATATTAAGTGAAAGCCCTACGTTGTTAGATAAATAGGTTCTCCGGCAATTCTATTCTAGAAGACTAGGCCAGCGGCTGTGCCTTGCATGGATGAGGAAAAAAGCGTTGTCTCTAAGGAATCAAGACTAGTAGTTGCCCAAATTATGATCAATTACCCTATGGGTGGTTTGATTTTTAGAAGACCACGCTCCCGTTGCGGGATAGAACTAGGTCTTACCTATGAATCGTATCCTTGAATCTCTACATGGTCAAGGTGTCGATGAGTAAGAAATTTTCTCCAAGATGAGACTTAGTGGACTATCTTAAGTGTTTCCCCTATTTTTGGAAGGGGGGAACCTTACAAATGGTATCAGAGCCGAACTTAGTACCTAGGATTTGTTTCTTAAAGATTAACTATCAAGGAAGTAAAACAAGTGATTGTTTAATATATGAGGATGAATCTATCATCTCTACTGGCCATAGAAGTGATTTGAATATCCTCACATGTTGAGACAATCATCCTATGAAATTGTGCTTGTATCTTGGGGGTGCACACGCAAGATATTTGTACAATAAATTTGAGAAATAAGATTGGGGAGAAAACCTTTTGTGAGGAAAAACAAAGGGTGATCAAATTAAGAAACTAGTGAGAGATTGAATGACTAGAAGTATAGACCGAAACTTGTTTAGAGAAATTTTTAGGATATATCTCATTAACTTGCATATTATAAATTAATAAGATTATAACTCCATCAACATTTGAATAGTTAACGTGTGATGCCATCCACTGGATGCTTTACACTAGGACGATCATCCAAGATCTTGAACCCATCTCAGACAAACATGGGTCTAACTTCGGATGTGTAATTTCCAGAGGATCATGCTCTTAGATGTGTTAATCCCAAGATACTAGATGTGTAATTTTAAGAAAACTAATCATCTCAGACGTGTTAATCCTGATAATCTTTGGATGTGTCAATCCCAAGGCACCAGATGTGTAATTCTCAAAAAATGAAGATCTCAGATATATTAATCCGGAGTGCCTTTAGATGTGGCACTCTGATAAGTATTTGATAGTTTTGAACTTTTCATGGATACAATGAAAGAAGCAAGTTCACATTTGCTCGTCTAAAAATCGTAAGAAATGCCGAATTAGTTGGAAGCGCTGTTGTCAATCTAACCACCCACTAGAACCAAAATCAGTTATGGGATGCCATGAAATTACACCTTCGTGAAAGGTTTTGTGCTCTAGGACTTCGAGAGGATAAAATGAATGAATTTTTGGAGCTAACCCAAAAAAGGAAGACCCAAAAAGAATACCACCAAACTTTTGTTAAACTTCTCCAATTTGCTCTAGAGATGGGTGAGGTAACTCTTCTCCATCGATTCATTTGGAAGCTTAATCTACCTTTGAATAACCTCATCAAGAATGTAAAACTATCCTCTATTTCAGAAGCCATAAATTATAGCCAGACTGTGATAAAGTGTTTTTTTAAATATAAAAAGTGTCGAGAAGGACATGAGTCCTTCCATGTTAATCAAGAAGAGGTCTCCTAATTCAAGAGGAAGGTCAAGCCCACCCCTGGCTACAAGGAATCATGAGCTAGAGCAACAATTAGGTTAAGAAATAGGGATAGCTGGGTTAAAGATAACCGAAATTAACAAGTATTTCTATGAGTAAATAGAAGAGGATTGGTGCAAGATTCATGTGAAGTAATGTGTGTGATGAATAGAGGTATTCTACAAGACGATACTAAGATTATGAAATTGCTATCATAGGTTAGATTGCGTAAGGATTGATTCCCTTATGTTTTTCCATGATAATTTGTTAAGTACCATACTACATGGGGGTATAGAATAAGGAATTTGAAGGTTCATATCATATGAGAGGTATATGGATGCATGAAATTAGGATAATAAGGCCAACTAACTTTAGAATAATAATAAAGACCTTTTGGAGACACAACAAAACGAGCCAAGCACATGAAATAAAGGACTCTTTAAGAATAATGTTTAGATAAACGAAGATTTTTACCTAGTGGTGGGGACACCAATTTGAAAGAGACAGGAGGATTTACTTAGATACTACCCCAGCTTGCGAGATGAGGACATCTCGAATCTTTTAAGTGGGGGAGATTTTAAGGTCTCTCCCAAGCCACGTATGTATGTGTCTCTTTTAATATAGATTTCAAGAAGGAAAGACAGTGCACTTAGAGAAGAGTGAGACAATAAGGCTAGAAACATTAGGAAAGTGTTAGAATAAAAATATTAGCTCCAAAAATCCTAAAAGAAATAAGACGATAAGAATAGTTCTATTAAGAGAGAAGTATCTCCAAAAATAGAAATTCGAATTTAGGTGATAGGAGGTCGTATTTAGAGTACTTTTACATACTTAGAGTCCATGCATACTAAAAATATGGAAAAAAACAACACGTTTCTAAAGATGGCGCGTTTGTGGCTACACACAGACGTTTTTGCCTATTCTGCCCGTGTGATGGCTTGTAGACTAGATGCCTTCCGGTTCTTTTGACTGGATATATGACCATATTCTGAGTTTTTATCAGAGAGTTATGGCCGAAACAATTTGCTGATTTTGTCAGGGTCTCTACACAGAAAGAACTGTAAGAAGGCAGCAAGTAATCCTAGAGCTTGAGATGTATATATCCCTTCATTCTTATCTAATATCTTAGAAGAGAAGGTTAGATTGCTATGGTCTTTCGGAAGAAGAGACCAAAACTCAATAGCTTTTCTTTTAGAGAAAGAATAGTATGCCGTAGCCCTGTAGAGAGAAGGCTATTTTGCCATAGACCTTAGAAAGAGAGAAGAGTCACAGTACGAGTAAGAGGAGATAAAGCTTGGGGATGATTGGATGATTTCAATCATAAGAAAAGGTATTAGAAGACTCTATTCTCATATGTCAAGTTCTAAAGCTCTTGTGAACGAGCAAAGGTAACGATAAACGATAAATTTCTATAAGGTATATACATATTTTGTTTTTCAATTATATATCATTCTTAGGGGTTGAGCTATGGCCCCGGATTCTCTATTAATTGTTAATAGTGATCTATTTGATTGATTTACTATTTAAAGTTTGTATTCTTTTAAACAACAGCATATGCCTTAATGAAGAATGTCTCATCGCAATCTCGAGTTGAAATACTAAAATCTTTGTGAAAAGGATTGTTTTCTTAAGAAGGTAACATGAATTCTAGTCCTATGGTTTAGTGATGAGTAAATGGATTGTTATCTTGGTTAAATTAAGATACATGTACAACTCTCCCTGCCTTGACGCTGCCCCATTCTTGTGCTTGTATAGCCGGATGGCAGAGACGTTAGTAAGGCCCGGAGTTGGCCCATGGTATCCCTCATACCATTGGGAGAATGAGGTTCGCCGATTGAGGCAAGTGATTGTGATGTTGCCTAGTTCTGAGGGCCCAGGCTAGTGCGGTGAATTAGCCCACCCTAGTACGCAGACATCCCTCTGAGGGGCGGGAGGATCGAGCGATGGAGCCTGAGAGGGCGACAGGCCGGCTTGAGTCTTCGCCAGCAGCGCGGCCGACGTGAGCTGTATGGTCTCGTAGGGTTTTGCCCAGCATGTAGAGGCTAGAAGGCCGAATTCTAGATCATCGACGGTATAAAGGAAAAGAATAAGAAAGACGGTCTGGCTTGTATGAAATTGATTCATGTATAAACTTTTTTTTTATATAAATCTTGTCTTGGCATTATTGTATTGTGTAAAAAGGCTGTTTTAACAAACCTTGTGAAAAGGACCTTAATTAAGGAACATGTTTATTTATGTCAAATAGTGTGGTAGGATTAATTAGAAAATAAATTGACACGTGAGTAGGGTGGAAAGTGGGAGGATGGAATGCCCCGACGGCACCATCCTACACGGACGGGTGGACCCGATTAGTCGGGTAGCTTTCCAACATATTAAGTGAAAGCCCTACGTTGTTAGATAAATAGGTTCTCCAGCAATTCTATTCTAGAAGACTAGGCCAGCGGCTGTGCCTTGCATGGATGAGGAAAATAGCATTGTCTCTAAGGAATCAAGACTAGTAGTTGCCCAAATTATGATCAATTACCCTATGGGTGGTTTGATTTTTAGAAGACCACACTCCCATTGCGGGATAGAACTAGGTCTTACCTATGAATCGTATCCTTGAATCTCTGCATGGTCAAGGTGTCGATGACTAGGAAATTTTCTCCAAGATAAGACTTAGTGGACTATCTTAAGTGTTTCCCCTATTTTTGGAAGGGGGAACCTTACAAATGATATCAGAACCGATCTTAGTTCCTAGGATTTGTTTCTTAAAGATTAACTATCAAGGAAGTAAAACAAGTGATTGTTTATCATATGAGGATGAATCTATCATCTCTACTGGCCATAGAAGTGATTTGAATATCCTCACATGTTGAGACAATCATCCTATGAAATTGTGCTTGTATCTTGGGGGTGCACACGCAAGATATTTGTACAATAAATTTGAGAAATAAGATTGGGGAGAAAACCTTTTGTGAGGAAAAACATAGGGTGATCAAATTAAGAAACTAGTGAGAGATTGAATGACGAGAAGGATAGACCGAAACTTGTGTAGAGAAATTTTCAGGATATATCTCATTAACTTGCATATTATAAATTAATAAGATTATAACTCCATCAACATTTGAATAGTTAACGTGTGATGCCATCCACTGGATGCTTTACACTAGGACGATCATCCAAGATCTTGAACCCATCTCAGACAAACATGGGTCTAACTTCGGATGTGTAATTTCCAGAGGATCATGCTCTTAGATGTGTTAATCCCAAGATACTAGATGTGTAATTTTAAGAAAACTAATCATCTCAGACGTGTTAATCCTGATAATCTTTGGATGTGTCAATCCCAAGGATCCAGATGTGTAATTCTCAAAAAATGAAGATCTCAGATATATTAATCCGGAGTGCCTTTAGATGTGGCACTGTGATAAGTATTTGATAGTTTTGAACTTTTCATGGATACAATGAAAGAAGCAAGTTCACATTTGCTCTTCTAAAAATCGTAAGAAATGCCGAAGTAGTTGGAAGCACTGTTGTCAATCTAACCACCCACGAGAACCAAAATCAGTTATGGGATGCCATGAAATTACACCTTCGTGAAAGGTTCTGTCTTCTAGGATTTCGAGAGGATAAAATGAATGAATTTTTGGAGCTAACCCAAAAAAGGAAGACCCAAAAAGAATACCACCAAACTTTTGTTAAACTTCTCCAATTTGCTCCAGAGATGGGTGAGGTAACTCTTCTCCATCGATTCATTTGGAAGCTTAATCTACCTTTGAATAACCTCATCAAGAATGTAAAACTATCCTCTATTTCAGAAGCCATAAATTATAGCCAGACTGTGATAAAGTGTTTTTTTTTAATATAAAAAGTGTCGAGAAGGACATGAGTCCTTCCATGTTAATCAAGAAGAGGTCTCCTAATTCAAGAGGAACGTCAAGCCCACCCCTGGCTACAAGGAATCATGAGTCCTTCCATGTTAATCAAGAAGAGGTCTCGTAATTCAAGAGGAACGTCAAGCCGAATTCTAGATCATCGACGGTATAAAGGAAAAGAATAAGAAAGACGGTTTGGCTTGTATGAAATTGATTCATGTATAAACTTTTTTTTTATATAAATCTTGTCTTGGCATTATTGTATTGTGTAAAAAGGCTGTTTTAACAAACCTTGTGAAAAGGACCTTAGTTAAGGAACATGTTTATTTATGTCAAACAGTGTGGTAGGATTAATTAGAAAATAAATTGACGCGTGAGTAGGGTGGAAAGTGGGAGGATGGAATGCCCTGACGGCACCATCCTACACGGACGGGTGGACCCGATTAGTCGGGTAGCTTTCCAACATATTAAGTGAAAGCCCTACGTTGTTAGATAAATAGGTTCTCCGGCAATTCTATTCTAGAAGACTAGGCCAGCGGCTGTGCCTTGCATGGATGAGGAAAAAAGCATTGTCTCTAAGGAATCAAGACTAGTAGTTGCCCAAATTATGATCAATTACCCTATGGGTGGTTTGATTTTTAGAAGACCACGCTCCCATTGTGGGATAGAACTAGGTCTTACCTATGAATCGTATCCTTGAATCTCTGCATGGTCAAGGTGTCGATGACTAGGAAATTTTCTCCAAGATAAGACTTAGTGGACTATCTTAAGTGTTTCCCCTATTTTTGGAAGGGGGAACCTTACAAATGATATCAGAACCAATCTTAGTTCCTAGGATTTGTTTCTTAAAGATTAACTATCAAGGAAGTAAAACAAGTGATTGTTTATCATATGAGGATGAATCTATCATCTCTACTGGCCATAGAAGTGATTTGAATATCCTCACATGTTGAGACAATCATCCTATGAAATTGTGCTTGTATCTTGGGGGTGCACACGCAAGATATTTGTACAATAAATTTGAGAAATAAGATTGGGGAGAAAACCTTTTGTGAGGAAAAACATAGGGTGATCAAATTAAGAAACTAGTGAGAGATTGAATGACGAGAAGGATAGACCGAAACTTGTGTAGAGAAATTTTCAGGATATATCTCATTAACTTGCATATTATAAATTAATAAGATTATAACTCCATCAACATTTGAATAGTTAACGTGTGATGCCATCCACTGGATGCTTTACACTAGGACGATCATCCAAGATCTTGAACCCATCTCAGACAAACATGGGTCTAACTTCGGATGTGTAATTTCCAGAGGATCATGCTCTTAGATGTGTTAATCCCAAGATACTAGATGTGTAATTTTAAGAAAACTAATCATCTCAGACGTGTTCATCCTGATAATCTTTGGATGTGTCAATCCCAAGGCACCAGATGTGTAATTCTCAAAAAATGAAGATCTTAGATATATTAATCCGGAGTGCCTTTAGATGTGGCACTGTGATAAGTATTTGATAGTTTTGAACTTTTCATGGATACAATGAAAGAAGCAAGTTCACATTTGCTCGTCTAAAAATCGTAAGAAATGCCGAAGTAGTTGGAAGCACTGTTGTCAATCTAACCACCCACGAGAACCAAAATCAGTTATGGGATGCCATGAAATTACACCGTCGTGAAAGGTTTTGTCCTCTAGGATTTCGAGAGGATAAAATGAATGAATTTTTGGAGCTAACCCAAAAAAGGAAGACCCAAAAAGAATACCACCAAACTTTTGTTAAACTTCTCCAATTTGCTCCAGAGATGGGTGAGGTAACTCTTCTCCATCGATTCATTTGGAAGCTTAATCTACCTTTGAATAACCTCATCAAGAATGTAAAACTATCCTCTATTTCAGAAGCCATAAATTATAGCCAGACTGTGATAAAGAGTTGTTTTAATATAAAAAGTATCGAGAAGGACATGAGTCCTTCCATGTTAATCAAGAAGAGGTCTCCTAATTCAAGAGGAACGTCAAGCCCACCCCTGGCTACAAGGAATCATGAGCTAGAGCAAAAATTAGGTTAAGAAATAGGGATAGCTGGGTTAAAGATAACCAAAATTAACAAGTATTTCTATGAGTAAATAGAAGAGGATTGGTGCAAGATTCATGTGAAGTAATGTGTGTGATGAATAGAGGTATTCTACAAGACGATACTAAGATTATGAAATTGCTATCATAGGTTAGATTGCATACGGATTGATTCCCTTATGTTTTTCCATGATAATTTGTTAAGTACCATACTACATGGGGGTATAGAATAAGGAATTTGAAGACTAGGCCAGCGGCTGTGCCTTGCATGGATGAGGAAAAAAGCGTTGTCTCTAAGGAATCAAGACTAGTAGTTGCCCAAATTATGATCAATTACCCTATGGGTGGTTTGATTTTTAGAAGACCACGCTCCCGTTGCGGGATAGTACTAGGTCTTACCTATGAATCGTATCCCTGAATCTCTACATGGTCAAGGTGTCGATGAGTAGGAAATTTTCTCCAAGATGAGACTTAGTGGACTATCTTAAGTGTTTCCCCTATTTTTGGAAGGGGGGAACCTTACAAATGGTATCAGAGCCGAACTTAGTACCTAGGATTTGTTTCTTAAAGATTAACTATCAAGGAAGTAAAACAAGTGATTGTTTAATATATGAGGATGAATCTATCATCTCTACTGGCCATAGAAGTGATTCGAATATCCTCACATGTTGAGACAATCATCCTATGAAATTGTGCTTGTATCTTGGGGGTGCACATGCAAGATATTTGTACAATAAATTTGAGAAATAAGATTGGGGAGAAAACCTTTTGTGAGGAAAAACAAAGGGTGATCAAATTAAGAAACTAGTGAGAGATTGAATGACTAGAAGTATAGACCGAAACTTGTTTAGAGAAATTTTTAGGATATATCTCATTAACTTGCATATTATAAATTAATAAGATTATAACTCCATCAACATTTGAATAGTTAACGTGTGATGCCATCCACTGGATGCTTTACACTAGGACGATCATCCAAGATCTTGAACCCATCTCAGACAAACATGGGTCTAACTTCGGATGTGTAATTTCCAGAGGATCATGCTCTTAGATGTGTTAATCCCAAGATACTAGATGTGTAATTTTAAGAAAACTAATCATCTCAGACGTGTTAATCCTGATAATCTTTGGATGTGTCAATCCCAAGGCACCAGATGTGTAATTCTCAAAAAATGAAGATCTCAGATATATTAATCCGGAGTGCCTTTAGATGTGGCACTCTGATAAGTATTTGATAGTTTTGAACTTTTCATGGATACAATGAAAGAAGCAAGTTCACATTTGCTCGTCTAAAAATCGTAAGAAATGCCGAATTAGTTGGAAGCACTGTTGTCAATCTAACCACCCACTAGAACCAAAATCAGTTATGGGATGCCATGAAATTACACCTTCGTGAAAGGTTTTGTGCTCTAGGATTTTGAGAGGATAAAATGAATGAATTTTTGGAGCTAACCCAAAAAAGGAAGACCCAAAAAGAATACCACCAAACTTTTGTTAAACTTCTCCAATTTGCTCTAGAGATGGGTGAGGTAACTCTTCTCCATCGATTCATTTGGAAGCTTAATCTACCTTTGAATAACCTCATCAAGAATGTAAAACTATCCTCTATTTCAGAAGCCATAAATTATAGCCAGACTGTGATAAAGTGTTTTTTTTAATATAAAAAGTGTCGAGAAGGACATGAGTCCTTCCATGTTAATCAAGAAGAGGTCTCCTAATTCAAGAGGAAGGTCAAGCCCACCCCTGGCTACAAGGAATCATGAGCTAGAGCAACAATTAGGTTAAGAAATAGGGATAGCTGGGTTAAAGATTACCGAAATTAACAAGTATTTCTATGAGTAAATAGAAGAGGATTGGTGCAAGATTCATGTGAAGTAATGTGTGTGATGAATAGAGGTATTCTACAAGACGATACTAAGATTATGAAATTGCTATCATAGGTTAGATTGCGTAAGGATTGATTCCCTTATGTTTTTCCATGATAATTTGTTAAGTACCATACTACATGGGGGTATAGAATAAGGAATTTGAAGGTTCATATCATATGAGAGGTATATGGATGCATGAAATTAGGATAATAAGGCCAACTAACTTTAGAATAATAATAAAGACCTTTTGGAGACACAACAAAACGAGCCAAGCACATGAAATAAAGGACTCTTTAAGAATAATGTTTAGATAAACGAAGATTTTTACCTAGTGGTGGGGACACCAATTTGAAAGAGACAGGAGGATTTACTTAGATACTACCCCAGCTTGCGAGATGAGGACATCTCGAATCTTTTAAGTGGGGGAGATTTTAAGGTCTCTCCCAAGCCACGTATGTATGTGTCTCTTTTAATATAGATTTCAAGAAGGAAAGAGAGTGCACTTAGAGAAGAGTGAGACAATAAGGCTAGAAACATTAGGAAAGTGTTAGAATAAAAATATTAGCTCCAAAAATCCTAAAAGAAATAAGACGATAAGAATAGTTCTATTAAGAGAGAAGTATCTCCAAAAATAGAAATTCGAATTTAGGTGATAGGAGGTCGTATTTAGAGTACTTTTACATACTTAGAGTCCATGCATACTAAAAATATGGAAAAAAACAACACGTTTCTAAAGATGGCGCGTTTGTGGCTACACACAGACGTTTTTGCCTATTCTGCCCGTGTGATGGCTTGTAGACTAGATGCCTTCCGGTTCTTTTGACTGGATATATGACCATATTCTGAGTTTTTATCAGAGAGTTATGGCCGAAACAATTTGCTGATTTTGTCAGGGTCTCTACACAGAAAGAACTGTAAGAAGGCAGCAAGTAATCCTAGAGCTTGAGATGTATATATCCCTTCATTCTTATCTAATATCTTAGAAGAGAAGGTTAGATTGCTATGGTCTTTCGGAAGAAGAGACCAAAACTCAATAGCTTTTCTTTTAGAGAAAGAATAGTATGCCGTAGCCCTGTAGAGAGAAGGCTATTTTGCCATAGACCTTAGAAAGAGAGAAGAGTCACAGTACGAGTAAGAGGAGATAAAGCTTGGGGATGATTGGATGATTTCAATCATAAGAAAAGGTATTAGAAGACTCTATTCTCATATGTCAAGTTCTAAAGCTCTTGTGAACGAGCAAAGGTAACGATAAACGATAAATTTCTATAAGGTATATACATATTTTGTTTTTCAATTATATATCATTCTTAGGGGTTGAGCTATGGCCCCGGATTCTCTATTAATTGTTAATAGTGATCTATTTGATTGATTTACTATTTAAAGTTTGTATTCTTTTAAACAACAGCATATGCCTTAATGAAGAATGTCTCATCGCAATCTCGAGTTGAAATACTAAAATCTTTGTGAAAAGGATTGTTTTCTTAAGAAGGTAACATGAATTCTAGTCCTATGGTTTAGTGATGAGTAAATGGATTGTTATCTTGGTTAAATTAAGATACATGTACAACTCTCCCTGCCTTGACGCTGCCCCATTCTTGTGCTTGTATAGCCGGATGGCAGAGACGTTAGTAAGGCCCGGAGTTGGCCCATGGTATCCCTCATACCATTGGGAGAATGAGGTTCGCCGATTGAGGCAAGTGATTGTGATGCTGCCTAGTTCTGAGGGCCCAGGCTAGTGAGGTGAATTAGCCCACCCTAGTACGACGACATCCCTCTGAGGGGCGGGAGGATCGAGCGATGGAGCCTGAGAGGGCGACAGGCCGGCTTGAGTCTTCGGTCGCCAGCAGCGCGGCCGACGTGAGCTGTATGGTCTCGTAGGGTTTTGCCCAGCATGTAGAGGCTAGAAGGCCGAATTCTAGATCATCGACGGTATAAAGGAAAAGAATAAGAAAGACGGTTTGGCTTGTATGAAATTGATTCATGTATAAACTTTTTTTTTTATATAAATCTTGTCTTGGCATTATTGTATTGTGTAAAAAGGCTGTTTTAACAAACCTTGTGAAAAGGACCTTAATTAAGGAACATGTTTATTTATGTCAAACAGTGTGGTAGGATTAATTAGAAAATAAATTGACGCGTGAGTAGGGTGGAAAGTGGGAGGATGGAATGTCCCGACGGCACCATCCTACACGGACGGGTGGACCCGATTAGTCGGTAGCTTTCCAACATATTAAGTGAAAGCCCTACGTTGTTAGATAAATAGGTTCTCCGGCAATTTTATTCTAGAAGACTAGGCCAGCGGCTGTGCCTTGCATGGATGAGGAAAAAAGCATTGTCTCTAAGGAATCAAGACTAGTAGTTGCCCAAATTATGATCAATTACCCTATGGGTGGTTTGATTTTTAGAAGACCACGCTCCCATTGCGGGATAGAACTAGGTCTTACCTATGAATCGTATCCTTGAATCTCTGCATGGTCAAGGTGTCGATGAGTAGGAAATTTTCTCCAAGATAAGACTTAGTGGACTATCTTAAGTGTTTTCCCTATTTTTGGAAGGGGGAACCTTACAAATGATATCAGAACCAATCTTAGTTCCTAGGATTTGTTTCTTAAAGATTAACTATCAAGGAAGTAAAACAAGTGATTGTTTATCATATGAGGATGAATCTATCATCTCTTCTGGCCATAGAAGTGATTTGAATATCCTCACATGTTGAGACAATCATCCTATGAAATTGTGCTTGTATCTTGGGGGTGCACACGCAAGATATTTGTACAATAAATTTGAGAAATAAGATTGGGGAGAAAACCTTTTGTGAGGAAAAACATAGGGTGATCAAATTAAGAAACTAGTGAGAGATTGAATGACGAGAAGGATAGACCGAAACTTGTGTAGAGAAATTTTCAGGATATATCTCATTAACTTGCATATTATAAATTAATAAGATTATAACTCCATCAACATTTGAATAGTTAACGTGTGATGCCATCCACTGGATGCTTTACACTAGGACGATCATCCAAGATCTTGAACCCATCTCAGACAAACATGGGTCTAACTTCGGATGTGTAATTTCCAGAGGATCATGCTCTTAGATGTGTTAATCCCAAGATACTAGATGTGTAATTTTAAGAAAACTAATCATCTCAGACGTGTTCATCCTGATAATCTTTGGATGTGTCAATCCCAAGGCACCAGATGTGTAATTCTCAAAAAATGAAGATCTCAGATATATTAATCCGGAGTGCCTTTAGATGTGGCACTGTGATAAGTATTTGATAGTTTTGAACTTTTCATGGATACAATGAAAGAAGCAAGTTCACATTTGCTCGTCTAAAAATCGTAAGAAATGCCGAAGTAGTTGGAAGCACTGTTGTCAATCTAACCACCCACGAGAACCAAAATCAGTTATGGGATGCCATGAAATTACACCGTCGTGAAAGGTTTTGTCCTCTAGGATTTCGAGAGGATAAAATGAATGAATTTTTGGAGCTAACCCAAAAAAGGAAGACCCAAAAAGAATACCACCAAACTTTTGTTAAACTTCTCCAATTTGCTCCAGAGATGGGTGAGGTAACTCTTCTCCATCGATTCATTTGGAAGCTTAATCTACCTTTGAATAACCTCATCAAGAATGTAAAACTATCCTCTATTTCAGAAGCCATAAATTATAGCCAGACTGTGATAAAGTGTTTTTTTAATATAAAAAGTATCGAGAAGGACATGAGTCCTTCCATGTTAATCAAGAAGAGGTCTCCTAATTCAAGAGGAACGTCAAGCCCACCCCTGGCTACAAGGAATCATGAGTCCTTCCATGTTAATCAAGAAGAGGTCTCCTAATTCAAGAGGAACGTCAAGCCCACCCCTGGCTACAAGGAATCATGAGCTAGAGCAAAAATTAGGTTAAGAAATAAGGATAGCTGGGTTAAAGATAACCAAAATTAACAAGTATTTCTATGAGTAAATAGAAGAGGATTGGTGCAAGATTCATGTGAAGTAATGTGTGTGATGAATAGAGGTATTCTACAAGACGATACTAAGATTATGAAATTACTATCATAGGTTAGATTGCATAAGGATTGATTCCCTTATGTTTTTCCATGATAATTTGTTAAGTACCATACTACATGGGGGTATAGAATAAGGAATTTGAAGGTTCATATCATATGAGAGGTATATGGATGCATGAAATTAGGATAATAAGGCCAATTAACTTTAGAATAATAATAAAGACCTTTTGGAGACACAACAAAACGAGCCAAGCACATGAAATAAAGGACCCTTTAAGAACAATGTCTAGATAAAAGAAGATTTTTACCTAGTGGTGGGGACACCAATTTGAAAGAGACAGGAGGATTTACTTAGATACTACCCCAGCTCGCGAGATGAGGACATCTCGAATCTTTTAAGTGGGGGAGATTTTAAGGTCTCTCCCAAGCCACGTATGTATGTGTCTCTTTTAATATAGATTTCAAGAAGGAAAGAGAGTGCACTTAGAGAAGAGTGAGACAATAAGGCTAGAAACATTGGGAAAGTGTTAGAATAAAACTATTAGCTCCAAAAATCCTAAAAGAAATAAGACGATAAGAATAGTTCTATTAAGAGAGAAGTATCTCCAAAAATAGAAATTCGAATTTAGGTGATAGGAGGTCGTATTTAGAGTACTTTTACATACTTAGAGTCCATGCATACTAAAAATATGGAAAAAAACAACACGTTTCTAAAGATGGCGCGTTTGTGGCTACACACAGACGTTTTTGCCTATCTGCCTTCCGGTTCTTTTGACTGGATATATGACCATAATTGAGTTTTTATCAGAGAGTTATGTCCGAAACAATTTGTTGATTTTGTCAAGGTCTCTACACAGAAAGAACTGTAAGAAGGCAGCAAGTAATCCTAGAGCTTGAGATGTATATATCCCTTCATTCTTATCTAATATCTTAGAAGAGAAGGTTAGTAAGTGATTGTGATGCTGCCTAGTTCTGAGGGCCCAGGCTAGTGCAGTGAATTAGCCCACCCTAGTACGCAGACATCCCTCTGAGGGGCAGGAGGATCCAGCGATGGAGCCTGAGAGGGCGACAGGCCGGCTTGAGTCTTCGCCAGCAGCGCAGCCGACGTGAGGTGTATGGTCTCGTAGGGTTTTGCCCACCAGCATGTAGAGGCTAGAAGGCCGAATTCTAGATCATCGACGGTATAAAGGAAAAGAATAAGAGAGACGGTTTGGCTTGTATGAAATTGATTCATGTATAAACTTTTTTTTTATATAAATCTTGTCTTGGCATTATTGTATTGTGTAAAAAGGCTGTTTTAACAAACCTTGTGAAAAGGACCTTAATTAAGGAACATGTTTATTTATGTCAAAAGCAGTGTGGTAGGATTAATTAGAAAATAAATTGACGCGTGAGTAGGGTGGAAAGTGGGAGGATGGAATGCCCCGACGGCACCATCCTACACACGGACGGGTGGACCCGATTAGTCGGGTAGCTTTCCAACATATTAAGTGAAAGCCCTACGTTGTTAGATAAATAGGTTCTCCGGCAATTCTATTCTAGAAGACTAGGCCAGCGGCTGTGCCTTGCATGGATGAGGAAAAAAGCGTTGTCTCTAAGGAATCAAGACTAGTAGTTGCCCAAATTATGATCAATTACCCTATGGGTGGTTTGATTTTTAGAAGACCACGCTCCCGTTGCGGGATAGTACTAGGTCTTACCTATGAATCGTATCCCTGAATCTCTACATGGTCAAGGTGTCGATGAGTAGGAAATTTTCTCCAAGATGAGACTTAGTGGACTATCTTAAGTGTTTCCCCTATTTTTGGAAGGGGGGAACCTTACAAATGGTATCAGAGCCGAACTTAGTACCTAGGATTTGTTTCTTAAAGATTAACTATCAAGGAAGTAAAACAAGTGATTGTTTAATATATGAGGATGAATCTATCATCTCTACTGGCCATAGAAGTGATTCGAATATCCTCACATGTTGAGACAATCATCCTATGAAATTGTGCTTGTATCTTGGGGGTGCACACGCAAGATATTTGTACAATAAATTTGAGAAATAAGATTGGGGAGAAAACCTTTTGTGAGGAAAAACAAAGGGTGATCAAATTAAGAAACTAGTGAGAGATTGAATGACTAGAAGTATAGACCGAAACTTGTTTAGAGAAATTTTTAGGATATATCTCATTAACTTGCATATTATAAATTAATAAGATTATAACTCCATCAACATTTGAATAGTTAACGTGTGATGCCATCCACTGGATGCTTTACACTAGGACGATCATCCAAGATCTTGAACCCATCTCAGACAAACATGGGTCTAACTTCGGATGTGTAATTTCCAGAGGATCATGCTCTTAGATGTGTTAATCCCAAGATACTAGATGTGTAATTTTAAGAAAACTAATCATCTCAGACGTGTTAATCCTGATAATCTTTGGATGTGTCAATCCCAAGGCACCAGATGTGTAATTCTCAAAAAATGAAGATCTCAGATATATTAATCCGGAGTGCCTTTAGATGTGGCACTCTGATAAGTATTTGATAGTTTTGAACTTTTCATGGATACAATGAAAGAAGCAAGTTCACATTTGCTCGTCTAAAAATCGTAAGAAATGCCGAATTAGTTGGAAGCACTGTTGTCAATCTAACCACCCACTAGAACCAAAATCAGTTATGGGATGCCATGAAATTACACCTTCGTGAAAGGTTTTGTGCTCTAGGATTTCGAGAGGATAAAATGAATGAATTTTTGGAGCTAACCCAAAAAAGGAAGACCCAAAAAGAATACCACCAAACTTTTGTTAAACTTCTCCAATTTGCTCTAGAGATGGGTGAGGTAACTCTTCTCCATCGATTCATTTGGAAGCTTAATCTACCTTTGAATAACCTCATCAAGAATGTAAAACTATCCTCTATTTCAGAAGCCATAAATAATAGCCAGACTGTGATAAAGTGTTTTTTTTTAATATAAAAAGTGTCGAGAAGGACATGAGTCCTTCCATGTTAATCAAGAAGAGGTCTCCTAATTCAAGAGGAAGGTCAAGCCCACCCCTGGCTACAAGGAATCATGAGCTAGAGCAACAATTAGGTTAAGAAATAGGGATAGCTGGGTTAAAGATTACCCAAATTAACAAGTATTTCTATGAGTAAATAGAAGAGGATTGGTGCAAGATTCATGTGAAGTAATGTGTGTGATGAATAGAGGTATTCTACAAGACGATACTAAGATTATGAAATTGCTATCATAGGTTAGATTGCGTAAGGATTGATTCCCTTATGTTTTTCCATGATAATTTGTTAAGTACCATACTACATGGGGGTATAGAATAAGGAATTTGAAGGTTCATATCATATGAGAGGTATATGGATGCATGAAATTAGGATAATAAGGCCAACTAACTTTAGAATAATAATAAAGACCTTTTGGAGACACAACAAAACGAGCCAAGCACATAAAATAAAGGACTCTTTAAGAATAATGTTTAGATAAACGAAGATTTTTACCTAGTGGTGGGGACACCAATTTGAAAGAGACAGGAGGATTTACTTAGATACTACCCCAGCTTGCGAGATGAGGACATCTCGAATCTTTTAAGTGGGGGAGATTTTAAGGTCTCTCCCAAGTCACGTATGTATGTGTCTCTTTTAATATAGATTTCAAGAAGGAAAGACAGTGCACTTAGAGAAGAGTGAGACAATAAGGCTAGAAACATTAGGAAAGTGTTAGAATAAAAATATTAGCTCCAAAAATCCTAAAAGAAATAAGACGATAAGAATAGTTCTATTAAGAGAGAAGTATCTCCAAAAATAGAAATTCGAATTTAGGTGATAGGAGGTCGTATTTAGAGTACTTTTACATACTTAGAGTCCATGCATACTAAAAATATGAAAAAAAACAACACGTTTCTAAAGATGGCGCGTTTGTGGCTACACACAGACGTTTTTGCCTATTCTGCCCGTGTGATGGCTTGTAGACTAGATGCCTTCCGGTTCTTTTGACTGGATATATGACCATATTCTGAGTTTTTATCAGAGAGTTATGGCCGAAACAATTTGCTGATTTTGTCAGGGTCTCCACACAGAAAGAACTGTAAGAAGGCAGCAAGTAATCCTAGAGCTTGAGATGTATATATCCCTTCATTCTTATCTAATATCTTAGAAGAGAAGGTTAGATTGCTATGGTCTTTCGGAAGAAGAGACCAAAACTCAATAGCTTTTCTTTTAGAGAAAGAATAGTATGCCGTAGCCCTGTAGAGAGAAGGCTATTTTGCCATAGACCTTAGAAAGAGAGAAGAGTCACAGTACGAGTAAGAGGAGATAAAGCTTGGGGATGATTGGATGATTTCAATCATAAGAAAAGATATTAGAAGACTCTATTCTCATATGTCAAGTTCTAAAGCTCTTGTGAACGAGCAAAGGTAACGATAAACGATAAATTTCTATAAGGTATATACATATTTTGTTTTTCAATTATATATCATTCTTAGGGGTTGAGCTATGGCCCCGGATTCTCTATTAATTGTTAATAGTGATCTATTTGATTGATTTACTATTTAAAGTTTGTATTCTTTTAAACAACAGCATATGCCTTAATGAAGAATGTCTCATCGCAATCTCGAGTTGAAATACTAAAATCTTTGTGAAAAGGATTGTTTTCTTAAGAAGGTAACATGAATTCTAGTCCTATGGTTTAGTGATGAGTAAATGGATTGTTATCTTGGTTAAATTAAGATACATGTACAACTCTCCCTGCCTTGACGCTGCCCCATTCTTGTGCTTGTATAGCCGGATGGCAGAGACGTTAGTAAGGCCCGGAGTTGGCCCATGGTATCCCTCATACCATTGGGAGAATGAGGTTCGCCGATTGAGGCAAGTGATTGTGATGCTGCCTAGTTCTGAGGGCCCAGGCTAGTGCGGTGAATTAGCCCACCCTAGTACGCAGACATCCCTCTGAGGGGCGGGAGGATCGAGCGATGGAGCCTGAGAGGGCGACAGGCCGG
This sequence comes from Cibotium barometz, assembly GCF_041138505.1. Classification (NCBI taxonomy): domain Eukaryota; kingdom Viridiplantae; phylum Streptophyta; class Polypodiopsida; order Cyatheales; family Cibotiaceae; genus Cibotium; species Cibotium barometz. The sequence continues at coordinate 6,878,785 of NC_141083.1, read as the reverse complement.
CTTGAGTCTTCGCCAGCAGCGTGGCCAACGTGAGCTGTATGGTCTCGTAGGGTTTTGCCCAGCATGTAGAGGCTAGAAGGCCGAATTCTAGATCATCGACGGTATAAAGGAAAAGAATAAGAAAGACGGTTTGGCTTGTATGAAATTGATTCATGTATAAACTTTTTTTTTATATAAATCTTGGCTTGGCATTATTGTATTGTGTAAAAAGGCTATTTTAACAAACCTTGTGAAAAGGACCTTAATTAAGGAACATGTTTATTTATGTCAAACAGTGTGGTAGGATTAATTAGAAAATAAATTGACGCGTGAGTAGGGTGGAAAGTGGGAGGATGGAATGCCCCGACGGCACCATCCTACACGGACGGGTGGACCCGATTAGTCGGGTAGCTTTCCAACATATTAAGTGAAAGCCCTACGTTGTTAGATAAATAGGTTCTCCGGCAATTTTATTCTAGAAGACTAGGCCAGCGGCTGTGCCTTGCATGGATGAGGAAAAAAGCATTGTCTCTAAGGAATCAAGACTAGTAGTTGCCCAAATTATGATCAATTACCCTATGGGTGGTTTGATTTTTAGAAGACCACGCTCCCATTGCGGGATAGAACTAGGTCTTACCTATGAATCGTATCCTTGAATCTCTGCATGGTCAAGGTGTCGATGACTAGGAAATTTTCTCCAAGATAAGACTTAGTGGACTATCTTAAGTGTTTCCCCTATTTTTGGAAGGGGGAACCTTACAAATGATATCAGAACCAATCTTAGTTCCTAGGATTTGTTTCTTAAAGATTAACTATCAAGGAAGTAAAACAAGTGATTGTTTATCATATGAGGATGAATCTATCATCTCTACTGGCCATAGAAGTGATTTGAATATCCTCACATGTTGAGACAATCATCCTATGAAATTGTGCTTGTATCTTGGGGGTGCACACGCAAGATATTTGTACAATAAATTTGAGAAATAAGATTGGGGAGAAAACCTTTTGTGAGGAAAAACATAGGGTGATCAAATTAAGAAACTAGTGAGAGATTGAATGACGAGAAGGATAGACCGAAACTTGTGTAGAGAAATTTTCAGGATATATCTCATTAACTTGCATATTATAAATTAATAAGATTATAACTCCATCAACATTTGAATAGTTAACGTGTGATGCCATCCACTGGATGCTTTACACTAGGACGATCATCCAAGATCTTGAACCCATCTCAGACAAACATGGGTCTAACTTCGGATGTGTAATTTCCAGAGGATCATGCTCTTAGATGTGTTAATCCCAAGATACTAGATGTGTAATTTTAAGAAAACTAATCATCTCAGACGTGTTAATCCTGATAATCTTTGGATGTGTCAATCCCAAGGCACCAGATGTGTAATTCTCAAAAAATGAAGATCTCAGATATATTAATCCGGAGTGCCTTTAGATGTGGCACTGTGATAAGTATTTGATAGTTTTGAACTTTTCATGGATACAATGAAAGAAGCAAGTTCACATTTGCTCGTCTAAAAATCGTAAGAAATGCCGAAGTAGTTGGAAGCACTGTTGTCAATCTAACCACCCACGAGAACCAAAATCAGTTATGGGATGCCATGAAATTACACCGTCGTGAAAGGTTTTGTCCTCTAGGATTTCGAGAGGATAAAATGAATGAATTTTTGGAGCTAACCCAAAAAAGGAAGACCCAAAAAGAATACCACCAAACTTTTGTTAAACTTCTCCAATTTGCTCCAGAGATGGGTGAGGTAACTCTTCTCCATCGATTCATTTGGAAGCTTAATCTACCTTTGAATAACCTCATCAAGGATGTAAAACTATCCTCTATTTCAGAAGCCATAAATTATAGCCAGACTGTGATAAAGTGTTTTTTTAATATAAAAAGTATCGAGAAGGACATGAGTCCTTCCATGTTAATCAAGAAGAGGTCTCCTAATTCAAGAGGAACGTCAAGGCCACCCCTGGCTACAAGGAATCATGAGCTAGAGCAAAAATTAGGTTAAGAAATAGGGATAGCTGGGTTAAAGATAACCAAAATTAACAAGTATTTCTATGAGTAAATAGAAGAGGATTGGTGCAAGATTCATGTGAAGTAATGTGTGTGATGAATAGAGGTATTCTACAAGACGATACTAAGATTATGAAATTGCTATCATAGGTTAGATTGCATAAGGATTGATTCCCTTATGTTTTTCCATGATAAGTACCATACTACATGGGGGTATAGAATAAGGAATTTGAAGGTTCATATCATATGAGAGGTATATGGATGCATGAAATTAGGATAATAAGGCCAATTCACTTTAGAATAATAATAAAGACCTTTTGGAGACACAACAAAACGAGCCAAGCACATGAAATAAAGGACCCTTTAAGAATAATGTTTAGATAAAAGAAGATTTTTACCTAGTGGTGGGGACACCAATTTGAAAGAGACAGGAGGATTTACTTAGATACTACCCCAGCTCGCGAGATGAGGACATCTCGAATCTTTTAAGTGGGGGAGATTTTAAGGTCTCTCCCAAGCCACGTATGTATGTGTCTCTTTTAATATAGATTTCAAGAAGGAAAGAGAGTGCACTTAGAGAAGAGTGAGACAATAAGGCTAGAAACATTGGGAAATTGTTAGAATAAAACTATTAGCTCCAAAAATCCTAAAAGAAATAAGACGATAAGAATAGTTCTATTAAGAGAGAAGTATCTCCAAAAATAGAAATTCGAATTTAGGTGATAGGAGGTCGTATTTAGAGTACTTTTACATACTTAGAGTCCATGCATACTAAAAATATGGAAAAAAACAACACGTTTCTAAAGATGGCGCGTTTGTGGCTACACACAGACGTTTTTGCCTATCTGCCTTCCGGTTCTTTTGACTGGATATATGACCATAATTGAGTTTTTATCAGAGAGTTATGTCCGAAACAATTTGTTGATTTTGTCAGGGTCTCTACACAGAAAGAACTGTAAGAAGGCAGCAAGTAATCCTAGAGCTTGAGATGTATATATCCCTTCATTCTTATCTAATATCTTAGAAGAGAAGGTTAGTAAGTGATTGTGATGCTGCCTAGTTCTGAGGGCCCAGGCTAGTGCAGTGAATTAGCCCACCCTAGTACGCAGACATCCCTCTGAGGGGCAGGAGGATCCAGCGATGGAGCCTGAGAGGGCGACAGGCCGGCTTGAGTCTTCGCCAGCAGCGCGGCCGACGTGAGGTGTATGGTCTCGTAGGGTTTTGCCCACCAGCATGTAGAGGCTAGAAGGCCGAATTCTAGATCATCGACGGTATAAAGGAAAAGAATAAGAAAGACGGTTTGGCTTGTATGAAATTGATTCATGTATAAACTTTTTTTTTATATAAATCTTGTCTTGGCATTATTGTATTGTGTAAAAAGGCTGTTTTAACAAACCTTGTGAAAAGGACCTTAATTAAGGAACATGTTTATTTATGTCAAAAGCAGTGTGGTAGGATTAATTAGAAAATAAATTGACGCGTGAGTAGGGTGGAAAGTGGGAGGATGGAATGCCCCGACGGCACCATCCTACACGGACGGGTGGACCCGATTAGTCGGGTAGCTTTCCAACATATTAAGTGAAAGCCCTACGTTGTTAGATAAATAGGTTCTCCGGCAATTCTATTCTAGAAGACTAGGCCTGTGGCTGTGCCTTGCATGGATGAGGAAAAAAGCGTTGTCTCTAAGGAATCAAGACTAGTAGTTGCCCAAATTATGATCAATTACCCTATGGGTGGTTTGATTTTTAGAAGACCACGCTCCCGTTGCGGGATAGAACTAGGTCTTACCTATGAATCGTATCCTTGAATCTCTACATGGTCAAGGTGTCGATGAGTAGGAAATTTTCTCCAAGATGAGACTTAGTGGACTATCTTAAGTGTTTCCCCTATTTTTGGAAGGGGGGAACCTTACAAATGGTATCAGAGCCGAACTTAGTACCTAGGATTTGTTTCTTAAAGATTAACTATCAAGGAAGTAAAACAAGTGATTGTTTAATATATGAGGATGAATCTATCATCTCTACTGGCCATAGAAGTGATTTGAATATCCTCACATGTTGAGACAATCATCCTATGAAATTGTGCTTGTATCTTGGGGGTGCACACGCAAGATATTTGTACAATAAATTTGAGAAATAAGATTGGGGAGAAAACCTTTTGTGAGGAAAAACAAAGGGTGATCAAATTAAGAAACTAGTGAGAGATTGAATGACTAGAAGTATAGACCGAAACTTGTTTAGAGAAATTTTTAGGATATATCTCATTAACTTGCATATTATAAATTAATAAGATTATAACTCCATCAACATTTGAATAGTTAACGTGTGATGCCATCCACTGGATACTTTACACTAGGACGATCATCCAAGATCTTGAACCCATCTCAGACAAACATGGGTCTAACTTCGGATGTGTAATTTCCAGAGGATCATGCTCTTAGATGTGTTAATCCCAAGATACTAGATGTGTAATTTTAAGAAAACTAATCATCTCAGACGTGTTAATCCTGATAATCTTTGGATGTGTCAATCCCAAGGCACCAGATGTGTAATTCTCAAAAAATGAAGATCTCAGATATATTAATCCGGAGTGCCTTTAGATGTGGCACTCTGATAAGTATTTGATAGTTTTGAACTTTTCATGGATACAATGAAAGAAGCAAGTTCACATTTGCTCGTCTAAAAATCGTAAGAAATGCCGAATTAGTTGGAAGCACTGTTGTCAATCTAACCACCCACTAGAACCAAAATCAGTTATGGGATGCCATGAAATTACACCTTCGTGAAAGGTTTTGTGCTCTAGGATTTCGAGAGGATAAAATGAATGAATTTTTGGAGCTAACCCAAAAAAGGAAGACCCAAAAAGAATACCACCAAACTTTTGTTAAACTTCTCCAATTTGCTCTAGAGATGGGTGAGGTAACTCTTCTCCATCGATTCATTTGGAAGCTTAATCTACCTTTGAATAACCTCATCAAGAATGTAAAACTATCCTCTATTTCAGAAGCCATAAATTATAGCCAGACTGTGATAAAGTGTTTTTTTAATATAAAAAGTGTCGAGAAGGACATGAGTCCTTCCATGTTAATCAAGAAGAGGTCTCCTAATTCAAGAGGAAGGTCAAGCCCACCCCTGGCTACAAGGAATCATGAGCTAGAGCAACAATTAGGTTAAGAAATAGGGATAGCTGGGTTAAAGATTACCCAAATTAACAAGTATTTCTATGAGTAAATAGAAGAGGATTGGTGCAAGATTCATGTGAAGTAATGTGTGTGATGAATAGAGGTATTCTACAAGACGATACTAAGATTATGAAATTGCTATCATAGGTTAGATTGCGTAAGGATTGATTCCCTTATGTTTTTCCATGATAATTTGTTAAGTACCATACTACATGGGGGTATAGAATAAGGAATTTGAAGGTTCATATCATATGAGAGGTATATGGATGCATGAAATTAGGATAATAAGGCCAACTAACTTTAGAATAATAATAAAGACCTTTTGGAGACACAACAAAACGAGCCAAGCACATGAAATAAAGGACTCTTTAAGAATAATGTTTAGATAAACGAAGATTTTTACCTAGTGGTGGGGACACCAATTTGAAAGAGACAGGAGGATTTACTTAGATACTACCCCAGCTTGCGAGATGAGGACATCTCGAATCTTTTAAGTGGGGGAGATTTTAAGGTCTCTCCCAAGCCACGTATGTATGTGTCTCTTTTAATATAGATTTCAAGAAGGAAAGACAGTGCACTTAGAGAAGAGTGAGACAATAAGGCTAGAAACATTAGGAAAGTGTTAGAATAAAAATATTAGAAAAACTCAATAGCTTTTCTTTTAGAGAAAGAATAGTATGCCGTAGCCCTGTAGAGAGAAGGCTATTTTGCCATAGACCTTAGAAAGAGAGAAGAGTCACAGTACGAGTAAGAGGAGATAAAGCTTGGGGATGATTGGATGATTTCAATCATAAGAAAAGGTATTAGAAGACTCTATTCTCATATGTCAAGTTCTAAAGCTCTTGTGAACGAGCAAAGGTAACGATAAACGATAAATTTCTATAAGGTATATACATATTTTGTTTTTCAATTATATATCATTCTTAGGGGTTGAGCTATGGCCCCGGATTCTCTATTAATTGTTAATAGTGATCTATTTGATTGATTTACTATTTAAAGTTTGTATTCTTTTAAACAACAGCATATGCCTTAATGAAGAATGTCTCATCGCAATCTCGAGTTGAAATACTAAAATCTTTGTGAAAAGGATTGTTTTCTTAAGAAGGTAACATGAATTCTAGTCCTATGGTTTAGTGATGAGTAAATGGATTGTTATCTTGGTTAAATTAAGATACATGTACAACTCTCCCTGCCTTGACGCTGCCCCATTCTTGTGCTTGTATAGCCGGATGGCAGAGACGTTAGTAAGGCCCAGAGTTGGCCCATGGTATCCCTCATACCATTGGGAGAATGAGGTTCGCCGATTGAGGCAAGTGATTATGATGCTGCCTAGTTCTGAGGGCCCAGGCTAGTGAGGTGAATTAGCCCACCCTAGTACGCAGACATCCCTCTGAGGGGCGGGAGGATCGAGCGATGGAGCCTGAGAGGGCGACAGACCGGCTTGAGTCTTCGCCAGCAGCGCGGCCGAGGTGAGCTGTATGGTCTCGTAGGGTTTTGCCCAGCATGTAGAGGCTAGAAGGCCGAATTCTAGATCATCGACGGTATAAAGGAAAAGAATAAGAAAGACAGTTTGGCTTGTATGAAATTGATTCATGTATAAACTTTTTTTTTATATAAATCTTGTCTTGGCATTATTGTATTGTGTAAAAAGGCTGTTTTAACAAACCTTGTGAAAAGGACCTTAATTAAGGAACATGTTTATTTATGTCAAACAGTGTGGTAGGATTAATTAGAAAATAAATTGACGCGTGAGTAGGGTGGAAAGTGGGAGGATGGAATGCCCCGACGGCACCATCCTACACGGACGGGTGGACCCGATTAGTCGGGTAGCTTTCCAACATATTAAGTGAAAGCCCTACGTTGTTAGATAAATAGGTTCTCCGGCAATTTTATTCTAGAAGACTAGGCCAGCGGCTGTGCCTTGCATGGATGAGGAAAAAAGCATTGTCTCTAAGGAATCAAGACTAGTAGTTGCCCAAATTATGATCAATTACCCTATGGGTGGTTTGATTTTTAGAAGACCACGCTCCCATTGCGGGATAGAACTAGGTCTTACCTATGAATCGTATCCTTGAATCTCTGCATGGTCAAGGTGTCGATGACTAGGAAATTTTCTCCAAGATAAGACTTAGTGGACTATCTTAAGTGTTTCCCCTATTTTTGGAAGGGGGAACCTTACAAATGATATCAGAACCAATCTTAGTTCCTAGGATTTGTTTCTTAAAGATTAACTATCAAGGAAGTAAAACAAGTGATTGTTTATCATATGAGGATGAATCTATCATCTCTACTGGCCATAGAAGTGATTTGAATATCCTCACATGTTGAGACAATCATCCTATGAAATTGTGCTTGTATCTTGGGGGTGCACACGCAAGATATTTGTACAATAAATTTGAGAAATAAGATTGGGGAGAAAACCTTTTGTGAGGAAAAACATAGGGTGATCAAATTAAGAAACTAGTGAGAGATTGAATGACGAGAAGGATAGACCGAAACTTGTGTAGAGAAATTTCCAGGATATATCTCATTAACTTGCATATTATAAATTAATAAGATTATAACTCCATCAACATTTGAATAGTTAACGTGTGATGCCATCCACTGGATGCTTTACACTAGGACGATCATCCAAGATCTTGAACCCATCTCAGACAAACATGGGTCTAACTTCGGATGTGTAATTTCCAGAGGATCATGCTCTTAGATGTGTTAATCCCAAGATACTAGATGTGTAATTTTAAGAAAACTAATCATCTCAGACGTGTTCATCCTGATAATCTTTGGATGTGTCAATCCCAAGGCACCAGATGTGTAATTCTCAAAAAATGAAGATCTCAGATATATTAATCCGGAGTGCCTTTAGATGTGGCACTGTGATAAGTATTTGATAGTTTTGAACTTTTCATGGATACAATGAAAGAAGCAAGTTCACATTTGCTCGTCTAAAAATCGTAAGAAATGCCGAAGTAGTTGGAAGCACTGTTGTCAATCTAACCACCCACGAGAACCAAAATCAGTTATGGGATGCCATGAAATTACATCGTCGTGAAAGGTTTTGTCCTCTAGGATTTCGAGAGGATAAAATGAATGAATTTTTGGAGCTAACCCAAAAAAGGAAGACCCAAAAAGAACACCACCAAACTTTTGTTAAACTTCTCCAATTTGCTCCAGAGATGGGTGAGGTAACTCTTCTCCATCGATTCATTTGGAAGCTTAATCTACCTTTGAATAACCTCATCAAGAATGTAAAACTATCCTCTATTTCAGAAGCCATAAATTATAGCCAGACTGTGATAAAGTGTTTTTTTAATATAAAAAGTATCGAGAAGGACATGAGTCCTTCCATGTTAATCAAGAAGAGGTCTCCTAATTCAAGAGGAACGTCAAGCCCACCCCTGGCTACAAGGAATCATGAGCTAGAGCAAAAATTAGGTTAAGAAATAGAGATAGCTGGGTTAAAGATAACCAAAATTAACAAGTATTTCTATGAGTAAATAGAAGAGGATTGGTGCAAGATTCATGTGAAGTAATGTGTGTGATGAATAGAGGTATTCTACAAGACGATACTAAGATTATGAAATTGCTATCATAGGTTAGATTGCATAAGGATTGATTCCCTTATGTTTTTCCATGATAATTTGTTAAGTACCATACTACATGGGGGTATAGAATAAGGAATTTGAAGGTTCATATCATATGAGAGGTATATGGATGCATGAAATTAGGATAATAAGGCCAATTAACTTTAGAATAATAATAAAGACCTTTTGGAGACACAACAAAACGAGCCAAGCACATGAAATAAAGGACCCTTTAAGAACAATGTTTAGATAAAAGAAGATTTTTACCTAGTGGTGGGGACACCAATTTGAAAGAGACAGGAGGATTTACTTAGATACTACCCCAGCTCGCGAGATGAGGACATCTCGAATCTTTTAAGTGGGGGAGATTTTAAGGTCTCTCCCAAGCCACGTATGTATGTGTCTCTTTTAATATAGATTTCAAGAAGGAAAGAGAGTGCACTTAGAGAAGAGTGAGACAATAAGGCTAGAAACATTGGGAAAGTGTTAGAATAAAACTATTAGCTCCAAAAATCCTAAAAGAAATAAGACGATAAGAATAGTTCTATTAAGAGAGAAGTATCTCCAAAAATAGAAATTCGAATTTAGGTGATAGGAGGTCGTATTTAGAGTACTTTTACATACTTAGAGTCCATGCATACTAAAAATATGGAAAAAAACAACACGTTTCTAAAGATGGCGCGTTTGTGGCTACACACAGACGTTTTTGCCTATCTGCCTTCCGGTTCTTTTGACTGGATATATGACCATAATTGAGTTTTTATCAGAGAGTTATGTCCGAAACAATTTGTTGATTTTGTCAGGGTCTCTACACAGAAAGAACTGTAAGAAGGCAGCAAGTAATCCTAGAGCTTGAGATGTATATATCCCTTCATTCTTATCTAATATCTTAGAAGAGAAGGTTAGTAAGTGATTGTGATGCTGCCTAGTTCTGAGGGCCCAGGCTAGTGCAGTGAATTAGCCCACCCTAGTACGCAGACATCCCTCTGAGGGGCAGGAGGATCCAGCGATGGAGCCTGAGAGGGCGACAGGCCGGCTTGAGTCTTCGCCAGCAGCGCGGCCGACGTGAGGTGTATGGTCTCGTAGGGTTTTGCCCACCAGCATGTAGAGTAGAGAAGGCCGAATTCTAGATCATCGACGGTATAAAGGAAAAGAATAAGAGAGACGGTTTGGCTTGTATGAAATTGATTACTAAGATTATGAAATTGCTATCATAGGTTAGATTGCATAAGGATTGATTCCCTTATGTTTTTCCATGATAATTTGTTAAGTACCATACTACATGGGGGTATAGAATAAGGAATTTGAAGGTTCATATCATATGAGAGGTATATGGATGCATGAAATTAGGATAATAAGGCCAATTAACTTTAGAATAATAATAAAGACCTTTTGGAGACACAACAAAACGAGCCAAGCACATGAAATAAAGGACCCTTTAAGAACAATGTTTAGATAAAAGAAAATTTTTACCTAGTGGTGGGGACACCAATTTGAAAGAGACAGGAGGATTTACTTAGATACTACCCCAGCTCGCGAGATGAGGACATCTCGAATCTTTTAAGTGGGGGAGATTTTAAGGTCTCTCCCAAGCCACGTATGTATGTGTCTCTTTTAATATAGATTTCAAGAAGGAAAGAGAGTGCACTTAGAGAAGAGTGAGACAATAAGGCTAGAAACATTGGGAAAGTGTTAGAATAAAACTATTAGCTCCAAAAATCCTAAAAGAAATAAGACGATAAGAATAGTTCTATTAAGAGAGAAGTATCTCCAAAAATAGAAATTCGAATTTAGGTGATAGGAGGTCGTATTTAGAGTACTTTTACATACTTAGAGTCCATGCATACTAAAAATATGGAAAAAAACAACACGTTTCTAAAGATGGCGCGTTTGTGGCTACACACAGACGTTTTTGCCTATCTGCCTTCCGGTTCTTTTGATTGGATATATGGCCATAATTGAGTTTTTATCAGAGAGTTATGTCCGAAACAATTTGTTGATTTTGTCAGGGTCTCTACACAGAAAGAACTGTAAGAAGGCAGCAAGTAATCCTAGAGCTTGAGATGTATATATCCCTTCATTCTTATCTAATATCTTAGAAGAGAAGGTTAGTAAGTGATTGTGATGCTGCCTAGTTCTGAGGGCCCAGGCTAGTGCAGTGAATTAGCCCACCCTAGTACGCAGACATCCCTCTGAGGGGCAGGAGGATCCAGCGATGGAGCCTGAGAGGGCGACAGGCCGGCTTGAGTCTTCGCCAGCAGCGCGGCCGACGTGAGGTGTATGGTCTCGTAGGGTTTTGCCCACCAGCATGTAGAGGCTAGAAGGCCGAATTCTAGATCATCGACGGTATAAAGGAAAAGAATAAGAAAGACGGTTTGGCTTGTATGAAATTGATTCATGTATAAACTTTTTTTTTATATAAATCTTGTCTTGGCATTATTGTATTGTGTAAAAAGGCTGTTTTAACAAACCTTGTGAAAAGGACCTTAATTAAGGAACATGTTTATTTATGTCAAAAGCAGTGTGGTAGGATTAATTAGAAAATAAATTGACGCGTGAGTAGGGTGGAAAGTGGGAGGATGGAATGCCCCGACGGCACCATCCTACACGGACGGGTGGACCCGATTAGTCGGGTAGCTTTCCAACATATTAAGTGAAAGCCCTACGTTGTTAGATAAATAGGTTCTCCGGCAATTCTATTCTAGAAGACTAGGCCAGCGGCTGTGCCTTGCATGGATGAGGAAAAAAGCGTTGTCTCTAAGAAATCAAGACTAGTAGTTGCCCAAATTATGATCAATTACCCTATGGGTGGTTTGATTTTTAGAAGACCACGCTCCCGTTGCGGGATAGAACTAGGTCTTACCTATGAATCGTATCCTTGAATCTCTACATGGTCAAGGTGTCGATGAGTAGGAAATTTTCTCCAAGATGAGACTTAGTGGACTATCTTAAGTGTTTCCCCTATTTTTGGAAGGGGGGAACCTTACAAATGGTATCAGAGCCGAACTTAGTACCTAGGATTTGTTTCTTAAAGATTAACTATCAAGGAAGTAAAACAAGTGATTGTTTAATATATGAGGATGAATCTATCATCTCTACTGGCCATAGAAGTGATTTGAATATCCTCACATGTTGAGACAATCATCCTATGAAATTGTGCTTGTATCTTGGGGGTGCACACGCAAGATATTTGTACAATAAATTTGAGAAATAAGATTGGGGAGAAAACCTTTTGTGAGGAAAAACAAAGGGTGATCAAATTAAGAAACTAGTGAGAGATTGAATGACTAGAAGTATAGACCGAAACTTGTTTAGAGAAATTTTTAGGATATATCTCATTAACTTGCATATTATAAATTAATAAGATTATAACTCCATCAACATTTGAATAGTTAACGTGTGATGCCATCCACTGGATGCTTTACACTAGGACGATCATCCAAGATCTTGAACCCATCTCAGACAAACATGGGTCTAACTTCGGATGTGTAATTTCCAGAGGATCATGCTCTTAGATGTGTTAATCCCAAGATACTAGATGTGTAATTTTAAGAAAACTAATCATCTCAGACGTGTTAATCCTGATAATCTTTGGATGTGTCAATCCCAAGGCACCAGATGTGTAATTCTCAAAAAATGAAGATCTCAGATATATTAATCCGGAGTGCCTTTAGATGTGGCACTCTGATAAGTATTTGATAGTTTTGAACTTTTCATGGATACAATGAAAGAAGCAAGTTCACATTTGCTCGTCTAAAAATCGTAAGAAATGCCGAATTAGTTGGAAGCACTGTTGTCAATCTAACCACCCACTAGAACCAAAATCAGTTATGGGATGCCATGAAATTACACCTTCGTGAAAGGTTTTGTGCTCTAGGATTTCGAGAGGATAAAATGAATGAATTTTTGGAGCTAACCCAAAAAAGGAAGACCCAAAAAGAATACCACCAAACTTTTGTTAAACTTCTCCAATTTGCTCTAGAGATGGGTGAGGTAACTCTTCTCCATCGATTCATTTGGAAGCTTAATGTACCTTTGAATAACCTCATCAAGAATGTAAAACTATCCTCTATTTCAGAAGCCATAAATTATAGCCAGACTGTGATAAAGTGTTTTTTTTAATATAAAAAGTGTCGAGAAGGACATGAGTCCTTCCATGTTAATCAAGAAGAGGTCTCCTAATTCAAGAGGAAGGTCAAGCCCACCCCTGGCTACAAGGAATCATGAGCTAGAGCAACAATTAGGTTAAGAAATAGGGATAGCTGGGTTAAAGATTACCCAAATTAACAAGTATTTCTATGAGTAAATAGAAGAGGATTGGTGCAAGATTCATGTGAAGTAATGTGTGTGATGAATAGAGGTATTCTACAAGACGATACTAAGATTATGAAATTGCTATCATAGGTTAGATTGCGTAAGGATTGATTCCCTTATGTTTTTCCATGATAATTTGTTAAGTACCATACTACATGGGGGTATAGAATAAGGAATTTGAAGGTTCATATCATATGAGAGGTATATGGATGCATGAAATTAGGATAATAAGGCCAACTAACTTTAGAATAATAATAAAGACCTTTTGGAGACACAACAAAACGAGCCAAGCACATGAAATAAAGGACTCTTTAAGAATAATGTTTAGATAAACGAAGATTTTTACCTAGTGGTGGGGACACCAATTTGAAAGAGACAGGAGGATTTACTTAGATACTACCCCAGCTTGCGAGATGAGGACATCTCGAATCTTTTAAGTGGGGGAGATTTTAAGGTCTCTCCCAAGCCACGTATGTATGTGTCTCTTTTAATATAGATTTCAAGAAGGAAAGAGAGTGCACTTAGAGAAGAGTGAGACAATAAGGCTAGAAACATTAGGAAAGTGTTAGAATAAAAATATTAGCTCCAAAAATCCTAAAAGAAATAAGACGATAAGAATAGTTCTATTAAGAGAGAAGTATCTCCAAAAATAGAAATTCGAATTTAGGTGATAGGAGGTCGTATTTAGAGTACTTTTACATACTTAGAGTCCATGCATACTAAAAATATGGAAAAAAACAACACGTTTCTAAAGATGGCGCGTTTGTGGCTACACACAGACGTTTTTGCCTATTCTGCCCGTGTGATGGCTTGTAGACTAGATGCCTTCCGGTTCTTTTGACTGGATATATGACCATATTCTGAGTTTTTATCAGAGAGTTATGGCCGAAACAATTTGTTGATTTTGTCAGGGTCTCTACACAGAAAGAACTGTAAGAAGGCAGCAAGTAATCCTAGAGCTTGAGATGTATATATCCCTTCATTCTTATCTAATATCTTAGAAGAGAAGGTTAGATTGCTATGGTCTTTCGGAAGAAGAGACCAAAACTCAATAGCTTTTCTTTTAGAGAAAGAATAGTATGCCGTAGCCCTGTAGAGAGAAGGCTATTTTGCCATAGACCTTAGAAAGAGAGAAGAGTCACAGTACGAGTAAGAGGAGATAAAGCTTGGGGATGATTGGATGATTTCAATCATAAGAAAAGGTATTAGAAGACTCTATTCTCATATGTCAAGTTCTAAAGCTCTTGTGAACGAGCAAAGGTAACGATAAACGATAAATTTCTATAAGGTATATACATATTTTGTTTTTCAATTATATATCATTCTTAGGGGTTGAGCTATGGCCCCGGATTCTCTATTAATTGTTAATAGTGATCTATTTGATTGATTTACTATTTAAAGTTTGTATTCTTTTAAACAACAGCATATGCCTTAATGAAGAATGTCTCATCGCAATCTCGAGTTGAAATACTAAAATCTTTGTGAAAAGGATTGTTTTCTTAAGAAGGTAACATGAATTCTAGTCCTATGGTTTAGTGATGAGTAAATGGATTGTTATCTTGGTTAAATTAAGATACATGTACAACTCTCCCTGCCTTGACGCTGCCCCATTCTTGTGCTTGTATAGCCGGATGGCAGAGACGTTAGTAAGGCCCGGAGTTGGCCCATGGTATCCCTCATACCATTGGAAGAATGAGGTTCGCCGATTGAGGCAAGTGATTGTGATGCTGCCTAGTTCTGAGGGCCCAGGCTAGTGCGGTGAATTAGCCCACCCTAGTACGCAGACATCCCTCTGAGGGGCGGGAGGATCGAGCGATGGAGCCTGAGAGGGCGACAGGCCGGCTTGAGTCTTCGCCAGCAGCGCGGCCGACGTGAGCTGTATGGTCTCGTAGGGTTTTGCCCAGCATGTAGAGGCTAGAAGGCCGAATTCTAGATCATCGACGGTATAAAGGAAAAGAATAAGAAAGACGGTTTGGCTTGTATGAAATTGATTCATGTATAAACTTTTTTTTTATATAAATCTTGTCTTGGCATTATTGTATTGTGTAAAAAGGCTGTTTTAACAAACCTTGTGAAAAGGACCTTAATTAAGGAACATGTTTATTTATGTCAAACAGTGTGGTAGGATTAATTAGAAAATAAATTGACGCGTGAGTAGGGTGGAAAGTGGGAGGATGGAATGCCCCGACGGCACCATCCTACACGGACGGGTGGACCCGATTAGTCGGGTAGCTTTCCAACATATTAAGTGAAAGCCCTACGTTGTTAGATAAATAGGTTCTCCGGCAATTTTATTCTAGAAGACTAGGCCAGCGGCTGTGCCTTGCATGGATGAGGAAAAAAGCATTGTCTCTAAGGAATCAAGACTAGTAGTTGCCCAAATTATGATCAATTACCCTATGGGTGGTTTGATTTTTAGAAGACCACGCTCCCATTGCGGGATAGAACTAGGTCTTACCTATGAATCGTATCCTTGAATCTCTGCATGGTCAAGGTGTCGATGACTAGGAAATTTTCTCCAAGATAAGACTTAGTGGACTATCTTAAGTGTTTCCCCTATTTTTGGAAGGGGGAACCTTACAAATGATATCAGAACCAATCTTAGTTCCTAGGATTTGTTTCTTAAAGATTAACTATCAAGGAAGTAAAACAAGTGATTGTTTATCATATGAGGATGAATCTATCATCTCTACTGGCCATAGAAGTGATTTGAATATCCTCACATGTTGAGACAATCATCCTATGAAATTGTGCTTGTATCTTGGGGGTGCACACGCAAGATATTTGTACAATAAATATGAGAAATAAGATTGGGGAGAAAACCTTTTGTGAGGAAAAACATAGGGTGATCAAATTAAGAAACTAGTGAGAGATTGAATGACGAGAAGGATAGACCGAAACTTGTGTAGAGAAATTTTCAGGATATATCTCATTAACTTGTATATTATAAATTAATAAGATTATAACTCCATCAACATTTGAATAGTTAACGTGTGATGCCATCCACTGGATGCTTTACACTAGGACGATCATCCAAGATCTTGAACCCATCTCAGACAAACATGGGTCTAACTTCGGATGTGTAATTTCCAGAGGATCATGCTCTTAGATGTGTTAATCCCAAGATACTAGATGTGTAATTTTAAGAAAACTAATCATCTCAGACGTGTTCATCCTGATAATCTTTGGATGTGTCAATCCCAAGGCACCAGATGTGTAATTCTCAAAAAATGAAGATCTCAGATATATTAATCCGGAGTGCCTTTAGATGTGGCACTGTGATAAGTATTTGATAGTTTTGAACTTTTCATGGATACAATGAAAGAAGCAAGTTCACATTTGCTCGTCTAAAAATCGTAAGAAATGCCGAAGTAGTTGGAAGCACTGTTGTCAATCTAACCACCCACGAGAACCAAAATCAGTTATGGGATGCCATGAAATTACACCGTCGTGAAAGGTTTTGTGCTCTAGGATTTCGAGAGGATAAAATGAATGAATTTTTGGAGCTAACCCAAAAAAGGAAGACCCAAAAAGAATACCACCAAACTTTTGTTAAAATTCTCCAATTTGCTCCAGAGATGGGTGAGGTAACTCTTCTCCATCGATTCATTTGGAAGCTTAATCTACCTTTGAATAACCTCATCAAGAATGTAAAACTATCCTCTATTTCAGAAGCCATAAATTATAGCCAGACTGTGATAAAGTGTTTTTTTAATATAAAAAGTATCGAGAAGGACATGAGTCCTTCCATGTTAAACAAGAAGAGGTCTCCTAATTCAAGAGGAACGTCAAGCCCACCCCTGGCTACAAGGAATCATGAGCTAGAGCAAAAATTAGGTTAAGAAATAGGGATAGCTGGGTTAAAGATAACCAAAATTAACAAGTATTTCTATGAGTAAATAGAAGAGGATTGGTGCAAGATTCATGTGAAGTAATGTGTGTGATGAATAGAGGTATTCTACAAGACGATACTAAGATTATGAAATTGCTATCATAGGTTAGATTGCATAAGGATTGATTCCCTTATGTTTTTCCATGATAATTTGTTAAGTACCATACTACATGGGGGTATAGAATAAGGAATTTGAAGGTTCATATCATATGAGAGGTATATGGATGCATGAAATTAGGATAATAAGGCCAATTAACTTTAGAATAATAATAAAGACCTTTTGGAGACACAACAAAACGAGCCAAGCACATGAAATAAAGGACCCTTTAAGAACAATGTTTAGATAAAAGAAGATTTTTACCTAGTGGTGGGGACACCAATTTGAAAGAGACAGGAGGATTTACTTAGATACTACCCCAGCTCGCGAGATGAGGACATCTCGAATCTTTTAAGTGGGGGAGATTTTAAGGTCTCTCCCAAGCCACGTATGTATGTGTCTCTTTTAATATAGATTTCAAGAAGGAAAGAGAGTGCACTTAGAGAAGAGTGAGACAATAAGGCTAGAAACATTGGGAAAGTGTTAGAATAAAACTATTAGCTCCAAAAATCCTAAAAGAAATAAGACGATAAGAATAGTTCTATTAAGAGAGAAGTATCTCCAAAAATAGAAATTCGAATTTAGGTGATAGGAGGTCGTATTTAGAGTACTTTTACATACTTAGAGTCCATGCATACTAAAAATATGGAAAAAAACAACACGTTTCTAAAGATGGCGCGTTTGTGGCTACACACAGACGTTTTTGCCTATCTGCCTTCCGGTTCTTTTGACTGGATATATGACCATAATTGAGTTTTTATCAGAGAGTTATGTCCGAAACAATTTGTTGATTTTGTCAGGGTCTCTACACAGAAAGAACTGTAAGAAGGCAGCAAGTAATCCTAGAGCTTGAGATGTATATATCCCTTCATTCTTATCTAATATCTTAGAAGAGAAGGTTAGTAAGTGATTGTGATGCTGCCTAGTTCTGAGGGCCCAGGCTAGTGCAGTGAATTAGCCCACCCTAGTACGCAGACATCCCTCTGAGGGGCAGGAGGATCCAGCGATGGAGCCTGAGAGGGCGACAGGCCGGCTTGAGTCTTCGCCAGCAGCGCGGCCGACGTGAGGTGTATGGTCTCGTAGGGTTTTGCCCACCAGCATGTAGAGGCTAGAAGGCCGAATTCTAGATCATCGACGGTATAAAGGAAAAGAATAAGAGAGACGGTTTGGCTTGTATGAAATTGATTCATGTATAAACTTTTTTTTTATATAAATCTTGTCTTGGCATTATTGTATTGTGTAAAAAGGCTGTTTTAACAAACCTTGTGAAAAGGACCTTAATTAAGGAACATGTTTATTTATGTCAAAAGCAGTGTGGTAGGATTAATTAGAAAATAAATTGACGCGTGAGTAGGGTGGAAAGTGGGAGGATGGAATGCCCCGACGGCACCATCCTACACACGGACGGGTGGACCCGATTAGTCGGGTAGCTTTCCAACATATTAAGTGAAAGCCCTACGTTGTTAGATAAATAGGTTCTCCGGCAATTCTATTCTAGAAGACTAGGCCAGCGGCTGTGCCTTGCATGGATGAGGAAAAAAGCGTTGTCTCTAAGGAATCAAGACTAGTAGTTGCCCAAATTATGATCAATTACCCTATGGGTGGTTTGATTTTTAGAAGACCACGCTCCCGTTGCGGGATAGTACTAGGTCTTACCTATGAATCGTATCCCTGAATCTCTACATGGTCAAGGTGT
This sequence comes from Cibotium barometz, assembly GCF_041138505.1. Classification (NCBI taxonomy): domain Eukaryota; kingdom Viridiplantae; phylum Streptophyta; class Polypodiopsida; order Cyatheales; family Cibotiaceae; genus Cibotium; species Cibotium barometz. The sequence goes on along the minus strand of NC_141083.1, from coordinate 6,860,016 downwards.
CGATGAGTAGGAAATTTTCTCCAAGATGAGACTTAGTGGACTATCTTAAGTGTTTCCCCTATTTTTGGAAGGGGGGAACCTTACAAATGGTATCAGAGCCGAACTTAGTACCTAGGATTTGTTTCTTAAAGATTAACTATCAAGGAAGTAAAACAAGTGATTGTTTAATATATGAGGATGAATCTATCATCTCTACTGGCCATAGAAGTGATTCGAATATCCTCACATGTTGAGACAATCATCCTATGAAATTGTGCTTGTATCTTGGGGGTGCACACGCAAGATATTTGTACAATAAATTTGAGAAATAAGATTGGGGAGAAAACCCTTTGTGAGGAAAAACAAAGGGTGATCAAATTAAGAAACTAGTGAGAGATTGAATGACTAGAAGTATAGACCGAAACTTGTTTAGAGAAATTTTTAGGATATATCTCATTAACTTGCATATTATAAATTAATAAGATTATAACTCCATCAACATTTGAATAGTTAACGTGTGATGCCATCCACTGGATGCTTTACACTAGGACGATCATCCAAGGTCTTGAACCCATCTCAGACAAACATGGGTCTAACTTCGGATGTGTAATTTCCAGAGGATCATGCTCTTAGATGTGTTAATCCCAAGATACTAGATGTGTAATTTTAAGAAAACTAATCATCTCAGACGTGTTAATCCTGATAATCTTTGGATGTGTCAATCCCAAGGCACCAGATGTGTAATTCTCAAAAAATGAAGATCTCAGATATATTAATCCGGAGTGCCTTTAGATGTGGCACTCTGATAAGTATTTGATAGTTTTGAACTTTTCATGGATACAATGAAAGAAGCAAGTTCACATTTGCTCGTCTAAAAATCGTAAGAAATGCCGAATTAGTTGGAAGCACTGTTGTCAATCTAACCACCCACTAGAACCAAAATCAGTTATGGGATGCCATGAAATTACACCTTCGTGAAAGGTTTTGTGCTCTAGGATTTCGAGAGGATAAAATGAATGAATTTTTGGAGCTAACCCAAAAAAGGAAGACCCAAAAAGAATACCACCAAACTTTTGTTAAACTTCTCCAATTTGCTCTAGAGATGGGTGAGGTAACTCTTCTCCATCGATTCATTTGGAAGCTTAATCTACCTTTGAATAACCTCATCAAGAATGTAAAACTATCCTCTATTTCAGAAGCCATAAATTATAGCCAGACTGTGATAAAGTGTTTTTTTTAATATAAAAAGTGTCGAGAAGGACATGAGTCCTTCCATGTTAATCAAGAAGAGGTCTCCTAATTCAAGAGGAAGGTCAAGCCCACCCCTGGCTACAAGGAATCATGAGCTAGAGCAACAATTAGGTTAAGAAATAGGGATAGCTGGGTTAAAGATTACCCAAATTAACAAGTATTTCTATGAGTAAATAGAAGAGGATTGGTGCAAGATTCATGTGAAGTAATGTGTGTGATGAATAGAGGTATTCTACAAGACGATACTAAGATTATGAAATTGCTATCATAGGTTAGATTGCGTAAGGATTGATTCCCTTATGTTTTTCCATGATAATTTGTTAAGTACCATACTACATGGGGGTATAGAATAAGGAATTTGAAGGTTCATATCATATGAGAGGTATATGGATGCATGAAATTAGGATAATAAGGCCAACTAACTTTAGAATAATAATAAAGACCTTTTGGAGACACAACAAAACGAGCCAAGCACATGAAATAAAGGACTCTTTAAGAATAATGTTTAGATAAACGAAGATTTTTACCTAGTGGTGGGGACACCAATTTGAAAGAGACAGGAGGATTTACTTAGATACTACCCCAGCTTGCGAGATGAGGACATCTCGAATCTTTTAAGTGGGGGAGATTTTAAGGTCTCTCCCAAGCCACGTATGTATGTGTCTCTTTTAATATAGATTTCAAGAAGGAAAGAGAGTGCACTTAGAGAAGAGTGAGACAATAAGGCTAGAAACATTAGGAAAGTGTTAGAATAAAAATATTAGCTCCAAAAATCCTAAAAGAAATAAGACGATAAGAATAGTTCTATTAAGAGAGAAGTATCTCCAAAAATAGAAATTCGAATTTAGGTGATAGGAGGTCGTATTTAGAGTACTTTTACATACTTAGAGTCCATGCATACTAAAAATATGGAAAAAAACAACACGTTTCTAAAGATGGCGCGTTTGTGGCTACACACAGACGTTTTTGCCTATTCTGCCCGTGTGATGGCTTGTAGACTAGATGCCTTCCGGTTCTTTTGACTGGATATATGACCATATTCTGAGTTTTTATCAGAGAGTTATGGCCGAAACAATTTGCTGATTTTGTCAGGGTCTCTACACAGAAAGAACTGTAAGAAGGCAGCAAGTAATCCTAGAGCTTGAGATGTATATATCCCTTCATTCTTATCTAATATCTTAGAAGAGAAGGTTAGATTGCTATGGTCTTTCGGAAGAAGAGACCAAAACTCAATAGCTTTTCTTTTAGAGAAAGAATAGTATGCCGTAGCCCTGTAGAGAGAAGGCTATTTTGCCATAGACCTTAGAAAGAGAGAAGAGTCACAGTACGAGTAAGAGGAGATAAAGCTTGGGGATGATTGGATGATTTCAATCATAAGAAAAGGTATTAGAAGACTCTATTCTCATATGTCAAGTTCTAAAGCTCTTGTGAACGAGCAAAGGTAACGATAAACGATAAATTTCTATAAGGTATATACATATTTTGTTTTTCAATTATATATCATTCTTAGGGGTTGAGCTATGGCCCCGGATTCTCTATTAATTGTTAATAGTGATCTATTTGATTGATTTACTATTTAAAGTTTGTATTCTTTTAAACAACAGCATATGCCTTAATGAAGAATGTCTCATCGCAATCTCGAGTTGAAATACTAAAATCTTTGTGAAAAGGATTGTTTTCTTAAGAAGGTAACATGAATTCTAGTCCTATGGTTTAGTGATGAGTAAATGGATTGTTATCTTGGTTAAATTAAGATACATGTACAACTCTCCCTGCCTTGACGCTGCCCCATTCTTGTGCTTGTATAGCCGGATGGCAGAGACGTTAGTAAGGCCCGGAGTTGGCCCATGGTATCCCTCATACCATTGGGAGAATGAGGTTCGCCGATTGAGGCAAGTGATTGTGATGCTGCCTAGTTCTGAGGGCCCAGGCTAGTGAGGTGAATTAGCCCACCCTAGTACGACGACATCCCTCTGAGGGGCGGGAGGATCGAGCGATGGAGCCTGAGAGGGCGACAGGCCGGCTTGAGTCTTCGGTCGCCAGCAGCGCGGCCGACGTGAGCTGTATGGTCTCGTAGGTTTTGCCCAGCATGTAGAGGCTAGAAGGCCGAATTCTAGATCATCGACGGTATAAAGGAAAAGAATAAGAAAGACGGTTTGGCTTGTATGAAATTGATTCATGTATAAACTTTTTTTTTTATATAAATCTTGTCTTGGCATTATTGTATTGTGTAAAAAGGCTGTTTTAACAAACCTTGTGAAAAGGACCTTAATTAAGGAACATGTTTATTTATGTCAAACAGTGTGGTAGGATTAATTAGAAAATAAATTGACGCGTGAGTAGGGTGGAAAGTGGGAGGATGGAATGCCCCGACGGCACCATCCTACACGGACGGGTGGACCCGATTAGTCGGTAGCTTTCCAACATATTAAGTGAAAGCCCTACGTTGTTAGATAAATAGGTTCTCCGGCAATTTTATTCTAGAAGACTAGGCCAGCGGCTGTGCCTTACATGGATGAGGAAAAAAGCATTGTCTCTAAGGAATCAAGACTAGTAGTTGCCCAAATTATGATCAATTACCCTATGGGTGGTTTGATTTTTAGAAGACCACGCTCCCATTGCGGGATAGAACTAGGTCTTACCTATGAATCGTATCCTTGAATCTCTGCATGGTCAAGGTGTCGATGAGTAGGAAATTTTCTCCAAGATAAGACTTAGTGGACTATCTTAAGTGTTTTCCCTATTTTTGGAAGGGGGAACCTTACAAATGATATCAGAACCAATCTTAGTTCCTAGGATTTGTTTCTTAAAGATTAACTATCAAGGAAGTAAAACAAGTGATTGTTTATCATATGAGGATGAATCTATCATCTCTTCTGGCCATAGAAGTGATTTGAATATCCTCACATGTTGAGACAATCATCCTATGAAATTGTGCTTGTATCTTGGGGGTGCACACGCAAGATATTTGTACAATAAATTTGAGAAATAAGATTGGGGAGAAAACCTTTTGTGAGGAAAAACATAGGGTGATCAAATTAAGAAACTAGTGAGAGATTGAATGACGAGAAGGATAGACCGAAACTTGTGTAGAGAAATTTTCAGGATATATCTCATTAACTTGCATATTATAAATTAATAAGATTATAACTCCATCAACATTTGAATAGTTAACGTGTGATGCCATCCACTGGATGCTTTACACTAGGACGATCATCCAAGATCTTGAACCCATCTCAGACAAACATGGGTCTAACTTCGGATGTGTAATTTCCAGAGGATCATGCTCTTAGATGTGTTAATCCCAAGATACTAGATGTGTAATTTTAAGAAAACTAATCATCTCAGACGTGTTCATCCTGATAATCTTTGGATGTGTCAATCCCAAGGCACCAGATGTGTAATTCTCAAAAAATGAAGATCTCAGATATATTAATCCGGAGTGCCTTTAGATGTGGCACTGTGATAAGTATTTGATAGTTTTGAACTTTTCATGGATACAATGAAAGAAGCAAGTTCACATTTGCTCGTCTAAAAATCGTAAGAAATGCCGAAGTAGTTGGAAGCACTGTTGTCAATCTAACCACCCACGAGAACCAAAATCAGTTATGGGATGCCATGAAATTACACCGTCGTGAAAGGTTTTGTCCTCTAGGATTTCGAGAGGATAAAATGAATGAATTTTTGGAGCTAACCCAAAAAAGGAAGACCCAAAAAGAATACCACCAAACTTTTGTTAAACTTCTCCAATTTGCTCCAGAGATGGGTGAGGTAACTCTTCTCCATCGATTCATTTGGAAGCTTAATCTACCTTTGAATAACCTCATCAAGAATGTAAAACTATCCTCTATTTCAGAAGCCATAAATTATAGCCAGACTGTGATAAAGTGTTTTTTTAATATAAAAAGTATCGAGAAGGACATGAGTCCTTCCATGTTAATCAAGAAGAGGTCTCCTAATTCAAGAGGAACGTCAAGCCCACCCCTGGCTACAAGGAATCATGAGTCCTTCCATGTTAATCAAGAAGAGGTCTCCTAATTCAAGAGGAACGTCAAGCCCACCCCTGGCTACAAGGAATCATGAGCTAGAGCAAAAATTAGGTTAAGAAATAGGGATAGCTGGGTTAAAGATAACCAAAATTAACAAGTATTTCTATGAGTAAATAGAAGAGGATTGGTGCAAGATTCATGTGAAGTAATGTGTGTGATGAATAGAGGTATTCTACAAGACGATACTAAGATTATGAAATTACTATCATAGGTTAGATTGCATAAGGATTGATTCCCTTATGTTTTTCCATGATAATTTGTTAAGTACCATACTACATGGGGGTATAGAATAAGGAATTTGAAGGTTCATATCATATGAGAGGTATATGGATGCATGAAATTAGGATAATAAGGCCAATTAACTTTAGAATAATAATAAAGACCTTTTGGAGACACAACAAAACGAGCCAAGCACATGAAATAAAGGACCCTTTAAGAACAATGTTTAGATAAAAGAAGATTTTTACCTAGTGGTGGGGACACCAATTTGAAAGAGACAGGAGGATTTACTTAGATACTACCCCAGCTCGCGAGATGAGGACATCTCGAATCTTTTAAGTGGGGGAGATTTTAAGGTCTCTCCCAAGCCACGTATGTATGTGTCTCTTTTAATATAGATTTCAAGAAGGAAAGAGAGTGCACTTAGAGAAGAGTGAGACAATAAGGCTAGAAACATTGGGAAAGTGTTAGAATAAAACTATTAGCTCCAAAAATCCTAAAAGAAATAAGACGATAAGAATAGTTCTATTAAGAGAGAAGTATCTCCAAAAATAGAAATTCGAATTTAGGTGATAGGAGGTCGTATTTAGAGTACTTTTACATACTTAGAGTCCATGCATACTAAAAATATGGAAAAAAACAACACGTTTCTAAAGATGGCGCGTTTGTGGCTACACACAGACGTTTTTGCCTATCTGCCTTCCGGTTCTTTTGACTGGATATATGACCATAATTGAGTTTTTATCAGAGAGTTATGTCCGAAACAATTTGTTGATTTTGTCAGGGTCTCTACACAGAAAGAACTGTAAGAAGGCAGCAAGTAATCCTAGAGCTTGAGATGTATATATCCCTTCATTCTTATCTAATATCTTAGAAGAGAAGGTTAGTAAGTGATTGTGATGCTGCCTAGTTCTGAGGGCCCAGGCTAGTGCAGTGAATTAGCCCACCCTAGTACGCAGACATCCCTCTGAGGGGCAGGAGGATCCAGCGATGGAGCCTGAGAGGGCGACAGGCCGGCTTGAGTCTTCGCCAGCAGCGCGGCCGACGTGAGGTGTATGGTCTCGTAGGGTTTTGCCCACCAGCATGTAGAGGCTAGAAGGCCGAATTCTAGATCATCGACGGTATAAAGGAAAAGAATAAGAGAGACGGTTTGGCTTGTATGAAATTGATTCATGTATAAACTTTTTTTTTATATAAATCTTGTCTTGGCATTATTGTATTGTGTAAAAAGGCTGTTTTAACAAACCTTGTGAAAAGGACCTTAATTAAGGAACATGTTTATTTATGTCAAAAGCAGTGTGGTAGGATTAATTAGAAAATAAATTGACGCGTGAGTAGGGTGGAAAGTGGGAGGATGGAATGCCCCGACGGCACCATCCTACACACGGACGGGTGGACCCGATTAGTCGGGTAGCTTTCCAACATATTAAGTGAAAGCCCTACGTTGTTAGATAAATAGGTTCTCCGGCAATTCTATTCTAGAAGACTAGGCCAGCGGCTGTGCCTTGCATGGATGAGGAAAAAAGCGTTGTCTCTAAGGAATCAAGACTAGTAGTTGCCCAAATTATGATCAATTACCCTATGGGTGGTTTGATTTTTAGAAGACCACGCTCCCGTTGCGGGATAGTACTAGGTCTTACCTATGAATCGTATCCCTGAATCTCTACATGGTCAAGGTGTCGATGAGTAGGAAATTTTCTCCAAGATGAGACTTAGTGGACTATCTTAAGTGTTTCCCCTATTTTTGGAAGGGGGGAACCTTACAAATGGTATCAGAGCCGAACTTAGTACCTAGGATTTGTTTCTTAAAGATTAACTATCAAGGAAGTAAAACAAGTGATTGTTTAATATATGAGGATGAATCTATCATCTCTACTGGCCATAGAAGTGATTCGAATATCCTCACATGTTGAGACAATCATCCTATGAAATTGTGCTTGTATCTTGGGGGTGCACACGCAAGATATTTGTACAATAAATTTGAGAAATAAGATTGGGGAGAAAACCTTTTGTGAGGAAAAACAAAGGGTGATCAAATTAAGAAACTAGTGAGAGATTGAATGACTAGAAGTATAGACCGAAACTTGTTTAGAGAAATTTTTAGGATATATCTCATTAACTTGCATATTATAAATTAATAAGATTATAACTCCATCAACATTTGAATAGTTAACGTGTGATGCCATCCACTGGATACTTTACACTAGGACGATCATCCAAGATCTTGAACCCATCTCAGACAAACATGGGTCTAACTTCGGATGTGTAATTTCCAGAGGATCATGCTCTTAGATGTGTTAATCCCAAGATACTAGATGTGTAATTTTAAGAAAACTAATCATCTCAGACGTGTTAATCCTGATAATCTTTGGATGTGTCAATCCCAAGGCACCAGATGTGTAATTCTCAAAAAATGAAGATCTCAGATATATTAATCCGGAGTGCCTTTAGATGTGGCACTCTGATAAGTATTTGATAGTTTTGAACTTTTCATGGATACAATGAAAGAAGCAAGTTCACATTTGCTCGTCTAAAAATCGTAAGAAATGCCGAATTAGTTGGAAGCACTGTTGTCAATCTAACCACCCACTAGAACCAAAATCAGTTATGGGATGCCATGAAATTACACCTTCGTGAAAGGTTTTGTGCTCTAGGATTTCGAGAGGATAAAATGAATGAATTTTTGGAGCTAACCCAAAAAAGGAAGACCCAAAAAGAATACCACCAAACTTTTGTTAAACTTCTCCAATTTGCTCTAGAGATGGGTGAGGTAACTCTTCTCCATCGATTCATTTGGAAGCTTAATCTACCTTTGAATAACCTCATCAAGAATGTAAAACTATCCTCTATTTCAGAAGCCATAAATAATAGCCAGACTGTGATAAAGTGTTTTTTTTTAATATAAAAAGTGTCGAGAAGGACATGAGTCCTTCCATGTTAATCAAGAAGAGGTCTCCTAATTCAAGAGGAAGGTCAAGCCCACCCCTGGCTACAAGGAATCATGAGCTAGAGCAACAATTAGGTTAAGAAATAGGGATAGCTGGGTTAAAGATTACCCAAATTAACAAGTATTTCTATGAGTAAATAGAAGAGGATTGGTGCAAGATTCATGTGAAGTAATGTGTGTGATGAATAGAGGTATTCTACAAGACGATACTAAGATTATGAAATTGCTATCATAGGTTAGATTGCGTAAGGATTGATTCCCTTATGTTTTTCCATGATAATTTGTTAAGTACCATACTACATGGGGGTATAGAATAAGGAATTTGAAGGTTCATATCATATGAGAGGTATATGGATGCATGAAATTAGGATAATAAGGCCAACTAACTTTAGAATAATAATAAAGACCTTTTGGAGACACAACAAAACGAGCCAAGCACATAAAATAAAGGACTCTTTAAGAATAATGTTTAGATAAACGAAGATTTTTACCTAGTGGTGGGGACACCAATTTGAAAGAGACAGGAGGATTTACTTAGATACTACCCCAGCTTGCGAGATGAGGACATCTCGAATCTTTTAAGTGGGGGAGATTTTAAGGTCTCTCCCAAGTCACGTATGTATGTGTCTCTTTTAATATAGATTTCAAGAAGGAAAGACAGTGCACTTAGAGAAGAGTGAGACAATAAGGCTAGAAACATTAGGAAAGTGTTAGAATAAAAATATTAGCTCCAAAAATCCTAAAAGAAATAAGACGATAAGAATAGTTCTATTAAGAGAGAAGTATCTCCAAAAATAGAAATTCGAATTTAGGTGATAGGAGGTCGTATTTAGAGTACTTTTACATACTTAGAGTCCATGCATACTAAAAATATGGAAAAAAACAACACGTTTCTAAAGATGGCGCGTTTGTGGCTACACACAGACGTTTTTGCCTATTCTGCCCGTGTGATGGCTTGTAGACTAGATGCCTTCCGGTTCTTTTGACTGGATATATGACCATATTCTGAGTTTTTATCAGAGAGTTATGGCCGAAACAATTTGCTGATTTTGTCAGGGTCTCCACACAGAAAGAACTGTAAGAAGGCAGCAAGTAATCCTAGAGCTTGAGATGTATATATCCCTTCATTCTTATCTAATATCTTAGAAGAGAAGGTTAGATTGCTATGGTCTTTCGGAAGAAGAGACCAAAACTCAATAGCTTTTCTTTTAGAGAAAGAATAGTATGCCGTAGCCCTGTAGAGAGAAGGCTATTTTGCCATAGACCTTAGAAAGAGAGAAGAGTCACAGTACGAGTAAGAGGAGATAAAGCTTGGGGATGATTGGATGATTTCAATCATAAGAAAAGGTATTAGAAGACTCTATTCTCATATGTCAAGTTCTAAAGCTCTTGTGAACGAGCAAAGGTAACGATAAACGATAAATTTCTATAAGGTATATACATATTTTGTTTTTCAATTATATATCATTCTTAGGGGTTGAGCTATGGCCCCGGATTCTCTATTAATTGTTAATAGCGATCTATTTGATTGATTTACTATTTAAAGTTTGTATTCTTTTAAACAACAGCATATGCCTTAATGAAGAATGTCTCATCGCAATCTCGAGTTGAAATACTAAAATCTTTGTGAAAAGGATTGTTTTCTTAAGAAGGTAACATGAATTCTAGTCCTATGGTTTAGTGATGAGTAAATGGATTGTTATCTTGGTTAAATTAAGATACATGTACAACTCTCCCTGCCTTGACGCTGCCCCATTCTTGTGCTTGTATAGCCGGATGGCAGAGACGTTAGTAAGGCCCGGAGTTGGCCCATGGTATCCCTCATACCATTGGGAGAATGAGGTTCGCCGATTGAGGCAAGTGATTGTGATGCTGCCTAGTTCTGAGGGCCCAGGCTAGTGCGGTGAATTAGCCCACCCTAGTACGCAGACATCCCTCTGAGGGGCGGGAGGATCGAGCGATGGAGCCTGAGAGGGCGACAGGCCGGCTTGAGTCTTTGCCAGCAGCGTGGCCAACGTGAGCTGTATGGTCTCGTAGGGTTTTGCCCAGCATGTAGAGGCTAGAAGGCCGAATTCTAGATCATCGACGGTATAAAGGAAAAGAATAAGAAAGACGGTTTGGCTTGTATGAAATTGATTCATGTATAAACTTTTTTTTTATATAAATCTTGGCTTGGCATTATTGTATTGTGTAAAAAGGCTGTTTTAACAAACCTTGTGAAAAGGACCTTAATTAAGGAACATGTTTATTTATGTCAAAAGCAGTGTGGTAGGATTAATTAGAAAATAAATTGACGCGTGAGTAGGGTGGAAAGTGGGAGGATGGAATGCCCCGACGGCACCATCCTACACGGACGGGTGGACCCGATTAGTCGGGTAGCTTTCCAACATATTAAGTGAAAGCCCTACGTTGTTAGATAAATAGGTTCTCCGGCAATTCTATTCTAGAAGACTAGGCCAGTGGCTGTGCCTTGCATGGATGAGGAAAAAAGCGTTGTCTCTAAGGAATCAAGACTAGTAGTTGCCCAAATTATGATCAATTACCCTATGGGTGGTTTGATTTTTAGAAGACCACGCTCCCGTTGCGGGATAGAACTAGGTCTTACCTATGAATCGTATCCTTGAATCTCTACATGGTCAAGGTGTCGATGAGTAGGAAATTTTCTCCAAGATGAGACTTAGTGGACTATCTTAAGTGTTTCCCCTATTTTTGGAAGGGGGGAACCTTACAAATGGTATCAGAGCCGAACTTAGTACCTAGGATTTGTTTCTTAAAGATTAACTATCAAGGAAGTAAAACAAGTGATTGTTTAATATATGAGGATGAATCTATCATCTCTACTGGCCATAGAAGTGATTTGAATATCCTCACATGTTGAGACAATCATCCTATGAAATTGTGCTTGTATCTTGGGGGTGCACACGCAAGATATTTGTACAATAAATTTGAGAAATAAGATTGGGGAGAAAACCTTTTGTGAGGAAAAACATAGGGTGATCAAATTAAGAAACTAGTGAGAGATTGAATGACGAGAAGGATAGACCGAAACTTGTGTAGAGAAATTTTCAGGATATATCTCATTAACTTGCATATTATAAATTAATAAGATTATAACTCCATCAACATTTGAATAGTTAACGTGTGATGCCATCCACTGGATGCTTTACACTAGGACGATCATCCAAGATCTTGAACCCATCTCAGACAAACATGGGTCTAACTTCGGATGTGTAATTTCCAGAGGATCATGCTCTTAGATGTGTTAATCCCAAGATACTAGATGTGTAATTTTAAGAAAACTAATCATCTCAGACGTGTTAATCCTGATAATCTTTGGATGTGTCAATCCCAAGGCACCAGATGTGTAATTCTCAAAAAATGAAGATCTCAGATATATTAATCCGGAGTGCCTTTAGATGTGGCACTGTGATAAGTATTTGATAGTTTTGAACTTTTCATGGATACAATGAAAGAAGTAAGTTCACATTTGCTCGTCTAAAAATCGTAAGAAATGCCGAAGTAGTTGGAAGCACTGTTGTCAATCTAACCACCCACGAGAACCAAAATCAGTTATGGGATGCCATGAAATTACACCGTCGTGAAAGGTTTTGTCCTCTAGGATTTCGAGAGGATAAAATGAATGAATTTTTGGAGCTAACCCAAAAAAGGAAGACCCAAAAAGAATACCACCAAACTTTTGTTAAACTTCTCCAATTTGCTCCAGAGATGGGTGAGGTAACTCTTCTCCATCGATTCATTTGGAAGCTTAATCTACGTTTGAATAACCTCATCAAGGATGTAAAACTATCCTCTATTTCAGAAGCCATAAATTATAGCCAGACTGTGATAAAGTGTTTTTTTAATATAAAAAGTATCGAGAAGGACATGAGTCCTTCCATGTTAATCAAGAAGAGGTCTCCTAATTCAAGAGGAACGTCAAGGCCACCCCTGGCTACAAGGAATCATGAGCTAGAGCAAAAATTAGGTTAAGAAATAGGGATAGCTGGGTTAAAGATAACCAAAATTAACAAGTATTTCTATGAGTAAATAGAAGAGGATTGGTGCAAGATTCATGTGAAGTAATGTGTGTGATGAATAGAGGTATTCTACAAGACGATACTAAGATTATGAAATTGCTATCATAGGTTAGATTGCATAAGGATTGATTCCCTTATGTTTTTCCATGATAAGTACCATACTACATGGGGGTATAGAATAAGGAATTTGAAGGTTCATATCATATGAGAGGTATATGGATGCATGAAATTAGGATAATAAGGCCAATTAACTTTAGAATAATAATAAAGACCTTTTGGAGACACAACAAAACGAGCCAAGCACATGAAATAAAGGACCCTTTAAGAATAATGTTTAGATAAAAGAAGATTTTTACCTAGTGGTGGGGACACCAATTTGAAAGAGACAGGAGGATTTACTTAGATACTACCCCAGCTCGCGAGATGAGGACATCTCGAATCTTTTAAGTGGGGGAGATTTTAAGGTCTCTCCCAAGCCACGTATGTATGTGTCTCTTTTAATATAGATTTCAAGAAGGAAAGAGAGTGCACTTAGAGAAGAGTGAGACAATATGGCTAGAAACATTGGGAAATTGTTAGAATAAAACTATTAGCTCCAAAAATCCTAAAAGAAATAAGACGATAAGAATAGTTCTATTAAGAGAGAAGTATCTCCAAAAATAGAAATTCGAATTTAGGTGATAGGAGGTCGTATTTAGAGTACTTTTACATACTTAGAGTCCATGCATACTAAAAATATGGAAAAAAACAACACGTTTCTAAAGATGGCGCGTTTGTGGCTACACACAGACGTTTTTGCCTATCTGCCTTCCGGTTCTTTTGACTGGATATATGACCATAATTGAGTTTTTATCAGAGAGTTATGTCCGAAACAATTTGTTGATTTTGTCAGGGTCTCTACACAGAAAGAACTGTAAGAAGGCAGCAAGTAATCCTAGAGCTTGAGATGTATATATCCCTTCATTCTTATCTAATATCTTAGAAGAGAAGGTTAGTAAGTGATTGTGATGCTGCCTAGTTCTGAGGGCCCAGGCTAGTGCAGTGAATTAGCCCACCCTAGTACGCAGACATCCCTCTGAGGGGCAGGAGGATCCAGCGATGGAGCCTGAGAGGGCGACAGGCCGGCTTGAGTCTTCGCCAGCAGCGCGGCCGACGTGAGGTGTATGGTCTCGTAGGGTTTTGCCCACCAGCATGTAGAGGCTAGAAGGCCGAATTCTAGATCATCGACGGTATAAAGGAAAAGAATAAGAAAGACGGTTTGGCTTGTATGAAATTGATTCATGTATAAACTTTTTTTTTATATAAATCTTGTCTTGGCATTATTGTATTGTGTAAAAAGGCTGTTTTAACAAACCTTGTGAAAAGGACCTTAATTAAGGAACATGTTTATTTATGTCAAAAGCAGTGTGGTAGGATTAATTAGAAAATAAATTGACGCGTGAGTAGGGTGGAAAGTGGGAGGATGGAATGCCCCGACGGCACCATCCTACACGGACGGGTGGACCCGATTAGTCGGGTAGCTTTCCAACATATTAAGTGAAAGCCCTACGTTGTTAGATAAATAGGTTCTCCGGCAATTCTATTCTAGAAGACTAGGCCAGTGGCTGTGCCTTGCATGGATGAGGAAAAAAGCGTTGTCTCTAAGGAATCAAGACTAGTAGTTGCCCAAATTATGATCAATTACCCTATGGGTGGTTTGATTTTTAGAAGACCACGCTCCCGTTGCGGGATAGAACTAGGTCTTACCTATGAATCGTATCCTTGAATCTCTACATGGTCAAGGTGTCGATGAGTAGGAAATTTTCTCCAAGATGAGACTTAGTGGACTATCTTAAGTGTTTCCCCTATTTTTGGAAGGGGGGAACCTTACAAATGGTATCAGAGCCGAACTTAGTACCTAGGATTTGTTTCTTAAAGATTAACTATCAAGGAAGTAAAACAAGTGATTGTTTAATATATGAGGATGAATCTATCATCTCTACTGGCCATAGAAGTGATTTGAATATCCTCACATGTTGAGACAATCATCCTATGAAATTGTGCTTGTATCTTGGGGGTGCACACGCAAGATATTTGTACAATAAATTTGAGAAATAAGATTGGGGAGAAAACCTTTTGTGAGGAAAAACAAAGGGTGATCAAATTAAGAAACTAGTGAGAGATTGAATGACTAGAAGTATAGACCGAAACTTGTTTAGAGAAATTTTTAGGATATATCTCATTAACTTGCATATTATAAATTAATAAGATTATAACTCCATCAACATTTGAATAGTTAACGTGTGATGCCATCCACTGGATACTTTACACTAGGACGATCATCCAAGATCTTGAACCCATCTCAGACAAACATGGGTCTAACTTCGGATGTGTAATTTCCAGAGGATCATGCTCTTAGATGTGTTAATCCCAAGATACTAGATGTGTAATTTTAAGAAAACTAATCATCTCAGACGTGTTAATCCTGATAATCTTTGGATGTGTCAATCCCAAGGCACCAGATGTGTAATTCTCAAAAAATGAAGATCTCAGATATATTAATCCGGAGTGCCTTTAGATGTGGCACTCTGATAAGTATTTGATAGTTTTGAACTTTTCATGGATACAATGAAAGAAGCAAGTTCACATTTGCTCGTCTAAAAATCGTAAGAAATGCCGAATTAGTTGGAAGCACTGTTGTCAATCTAACCACCCACTAGAACCAAAATCAGTTATGGGATGCCATGAAATTACACCTTCGTGAAAGGTTTTGTGCTCTAGGATTTCGAGAGGATAAAATGAATGAATTTTTGGAGCTAACCCAAAAAAGGAAGACCCAAAAAGAATACCACCAAACTTTTGTTAAACTTCTCCAATTTGCTCTAGAGATGGGTGAGGTAACTCTTCTCCATCGATTCATTTGGAAGCTTAATCTACCTTTGAATAACCTCATCAAGAATGTAAAACTATCCTCTATTTCAGAAGCCATAAATTATAGCCAGACTGTGATAAAGTGTTTTTTTAATATAAAAAGTGTCGAGAAGGACATGAGTCCTTCCATGTTAATCAAGAAGAGGTCTCCTAATTCAAGAGGAAGGTCAAGCCCACCCCTGGCTACAAGGAATCATGAGCTAGAGCAACAATTAGGTTAAGAAATAGGGATAGCTGGGTTAAAGATTACCCAAATTAACAAGTATTTCTATGAGTAAATAGAAGAGGATTGGTGCAAGATTCATGTGAAGTAATGTGTGTGATGAATAGAGGTATTCTACAAGACGATACTAAGATTATGAAATTGCTATCATAGGTTAGATTGCGTAAGGATTGATTCCCTTATGTTTTTCCATGATAATTTGTTAAGTACCATACTACATGGGGGTATAGAATAAGGAATTTGAAGGTTCATATCATATGAGAGGTATATGGATGCATGAAATTAGGATAATAAGGCCAACTAACTTTAGAATAATAATAAAGACCTTTTGGAGACACAACAAAACGAGCCAAGCACATGAAATAAAGGACTCTTTAAGAATAATGTTTAGATAAACGAAGATTTTTACCTAGTGGTGGGGACACCAATTTGAAAGAGACAGGAGGATTTACTTAGATACTACCCCAGCTTGCGAGATGAGGACATCTCGAATCTTTTAAGTGGGGGAGATTTTAAGGTCTCTCCCAAGCCACGTATGTATGTGTCTCTTTTAATATAGATTTCAAGAAGGAAAGACAGTGCACTTAGAGAAGAGTGAGACAATAAGGCTAGAAACATTAGGAAAGTGTTAGAATAAAAATATTAGAAAAACTCAATAGCTTTTCTTTTAGAGAAAGAATAGTATGCCGTAGCCCTGTAGAGAGAAGGCTATTTTGCCATAGACCTTAGAAAGAGAGAAGAGTCACAGTACGAGTAAGAGGAGATAAAGCTTGGGGATGATTGGATGATTTCAATCATAAGAAAAGGTATTAGAAGACTCTATTCTCATATGTCAAGTTCTAAAGCTCTTGTGAACGAGCAAAGGTAACGATAAACGATAAATTTCTATAAGGTATATACATATTTTGTTTTTCAATTATATATCATTCTTAGGGGTTGAGCTATGGCCCCGGATTCTCTATTAATTGTTAATAGTGATCTATTTGATTGATTTACTATTTAAAGTTTGTATTCTTTTAAACAACAGCATATGCCTTAATGAAGAATGTCTCATCGCAATCTCGAGTTGAAATACTAAAATCTTTGTGAAAAGGATTGTTTTCTTAAGAAGGTAACATGAATTCTAGTCCTATGGTTTAGTGATGAGTAAATGGATTGTTATCTTGGTTAAATTAAGATACATGTACAACTCTCCCTGCCTTGACGCTGCCCCATTCTTGTGCTTGTATAGCCGGATGGCAGAGACGTTAGTAAGGCCCAGAGTTGGCCCATGGTATCCCTCATACCATTGGGAGAATGAGGTTCGCCGATTGAGGCAAGTGATTATGATGCTGCCTAGTTCTGAGGGCCCAGGCTAGTGAGGTGAATTAGCCCACCCCAGTACGCAGACATCCCTCTGAGGGGCGGGAGGATCGAGCGATGGAGCCTGAGAGGGCGACAGACCGGCTTGAGTCTTCGCCAGCAGCGCGGCCGACGTGAGCTGTATGGTCTCGTAGGGTTTTGCCCAGCATGTAGAGGCTAGAAGGCCGAATTCTAGATCATCGACGGTATAAAGGAAAAGAATAAGAAAGACAGTTTGGCTTGTATGAAATTGATTCATGTATAAACTTTTTTTTTATATAAATCTTGTCTTGGCATTATTGTATTGTGTAAAAAGGCTGTTTTAACAAACCTTGTGAAAAGGACCTTAATTAAGGAACATGTTTATTTATGTCAAACAGTGTGGTAGGATTAATTAGAAAATAAATTGACGCGTGAGTAGGGTGGAAAGTGGGAGGATGGAATGCCCCGACGGCACCATCCTACACGGACGGGTGGACCCGATTAGTCGGGTAGCTTTCCAACATATTAAGTGAAAGCCCTACGTTGTTAGATAAATAGGTTCTCCGGCAATTTTATTCTAGAAGACTAGGCCAGCGGCTGTGCCTTGCATGGATGAGGAAAAAAGCATTGTCTCTAAGGAATCAAGACTAGTAGTTGCCCAAATTATGATCAATTACCCTATGGGTGGTTTGATTTTTAGAAGACCACGCTCCCATTGCGGGATAGAACTAGGTCTTACCTATGAATCGTATCCTTGAATCTCTGCATGGTCAAGGTGTCGATGACTAGGAAATTTTCTCCAAGATAAGACTTAGTGGACTATCTTAAGTGTTTCCCCTATTTTTGGAAGGGGGAACCTTACAAATGATATCAGAACCAATCTTAGTTCCTAGGATTTGTTTCTTAAAGATTAACTATCAAGGAAGTAAAACAAGTGATTGTTTATCATATGAGGATGAATCTATCATCTCTACTGGCCATAGAAGTGATTTGAATATCCTCACATGTTGAGACAATCATCCTATGAAATTGTGCTTGTATCTTGGGGGTGCACACGCAAGATATTTGTACAATAAATTTGAGAAATAAGATTGGGGAGAAAACCTTTTGTGAGGAAAAACATAGGGTGATCAAATTAAGAAACTAGTGAGAGATTGAATGACGAGAAGGATAGACCGAAACTTGTGTAGAGAAATTTTCAGGATATATCTCATTAACTTGCATATTATAAATTAATAAGATTATAACTCCATCAACATTTGAATAGTTAACGTGTGATGCCATCCACTGGATGCTTTACACTAGGACGATCATCCAAGATCTTGAACCCATCTCAGACAAACATGGGTCTAACTTCGGATGTGTAATTTCCAGAGGATCATGCTCTTAGATGTGTTAATCCCAAGATACTAGATGTGTAATTTTAAGAAAACTAATCATCTCAGACGTGTTAATCCTGATAATCTTTGGATGTGTCAATCCCAAGGCACCAGATGTGTAATTCTCAAAAAATGAAGATCTCAGATATATTAATCCGGAGTGCCTTTAGATGTGGCACTGTGATAAGTATTTGATAGTTTTGAACTTTTCATGGATACAATGAAAGAAGCAAGTTCACATTTGCTCGTCTAAAAATCGTAAGAAATGCCGAAGTAGTTGGAAGCACTGTTGTCAATCTAACCACCCACGAGAACCAAAATCAGTTATGGGATGCCATGAAATTACACCGTCGTGAAAGGTTTTGTCCTCTAGGATTTCGAGAGGATAAAATGAATGAATTTTTGGAGCTAACCCAAAAAAGGAAGACCCAAAAAGAATACCACCAAACTTTTGTTAAACTTCTCCAATTTGCTCCAGAGATGGGTGAGGTAACTCTTCTCCATCGATTCATTTGGAAGCTTAATCTACCTTTGAATAACCTCATCAAGGATGTAAAACTATCCTCTATTTCAGAAGCCATAAATTATAGCCAGACTGTGATAAAGTGTTTTTTTAATATAAAAAGTATCGAGAAGGACATGAGTCCTTCCATGTTAATCAAGAAGAGGTCTCCTAATTCAAGAGGAACGTCAAGGCCACCCCTGGCTACAAGGAATCATGAGCTAGAGCAAAAATTAGGTTAAGAAATAGGGATAGCTGGGTTAAAGATAACCAAAATTAACAAGTATTTCTATGAGTAAATAGAAGAGGATTGGTGCAAGATTCATGTGAAGTAATGTGTGTGATGAATAGAGGTATTCTACAAGACGATACTAAGATTATGAAATTACTATCATAGGTTAGATTGCATAAGGATTGATTCCCTTATGTTTTTCCATGATAATTTGTTAAGTACCATACTACATGGGGGTATAGAATAAGGAATTTGAAGGTTCATATCATATGAGAGGTATATGGATGCATGAAATTAGGATAATAAGGCCAATTAACTTTAGAATAATAATAAAGACCTTTTGGAGACACAACAAAACGAGCCAAGCACATGAAATAAAGGACCCTTTAAGAACAATGTTTAGATAAAAGAAGATTTTTACCTAGTGGTGGGGACACCAATTTGAAAGAGACAGGAGGATTTACTTAGATACTACCCCAGCTCGCGAGATGAGGACATCTCGAATCTTTTAAGTGGGGGAGATTTTAAGGTCTCTCCCAAGCCACGTATGTATGTGTCTCTTTTAATATAGATTTCAAGAAGGAAAGAGAGTGCACTTAGAGAAGAGTGAGACAATAAGGCTAGAAACATTGGGAAAGTGTTAGAATAAAACTATTAGCTCCAAAAATCCTAAAAGAAATAAGACGATAAGAATAGTTCTATTAAGAGAGAAGTATCTCCAAAAATAGAAATTCGAATTTAGGTGATAGGAGGTCGTATTTAGAGTACTTTTACATACTTAGAGTCCATGCATACTAAAAATATGGAAAAAAACAACACGTTTCTAAAGATGGCGCGTTTGTGGCTACACACAGACGTTTTTGCCTATCTGCCTTCCGGTTCTTTTGACTGGATATATGGCCATAATTGAGTTTTTATCAGAGAGTTATGTCCGAAACAATTTGTTGATTTTGTCAGGGTCTCTACACAGAAAGAACTGTAAGAAGGCAGCAAGTAATCCTAGAGCTTGAGATGTATATATCCCTTCATTCTTATCTAATATCTTAGAAGAGAAGGTTAGTAAGTGATTGTGATGCTGCCTAGTTCTGAGGGCCCAGGCTAGTGCAGTGAATTAGCCCACCCTAGTACGCAGACATCCCTCTGAGGGGCAGGAGGATCCAGCGATGGAGCCTGAGAGGGCGACAGGCCGGCTTGAGTCTTCGCCAGCAGCGCGGCCGACGTGAGGTGTATGGTCTCGTAGGGTTTTGCCCACCAGCATGTAGAGTAGAGAAGGCCGAATTCTAGATCATCGACGGTATAAAGGAAAAGAATAAGAGAGACGGTTTGGCTTGTATGAAATTGATTACTAAGATTATGAAATTGCTATCATAGGTTAGATTGCATAAGGATTGATTCCCTTATGTTTTTCCATGATAATTTGTTAAGTACCATACTACATGGGGGTATAGAATAAGGAATTTGAAGGTTCATATCATATGAGAGGTATATGGATGCATGAAATTAGGATAATAAGGCCAATTAACTTTAGAATAATAATAAAGACCTTTTGGAGACACAACAAAACGAGCCAAGCACATGAAATAAAGGACCCTTTAAGAACAATGTTTAGATAAAAGAAAATTTTTACCTAGTGGTGGGGACACCAATTTGAAAGAGACAGGAGGATTTACTTAGATACTACCCCAGCTCGCGAGATGAGGACATCTCGAATCTTTTAAGTGGGGGAGATTTTAAGGTCTCTCCCAAGCCACGTATGTATGTGTCTCTTTTAATATAGATTTCAAGAAGGAAAGAGAGTGCACTTAGAGAAGAGTGAGACAATAAGGCTAGAAACATTGGGAAAGTGTTAGAATAAAACTATTAGCTCCAAAAATCCTAAAAGAAATAAGACGATAAGAATAGTTCTATTAAGAGAGAAGTATCTCCAAAAATAGAAATTCGAATTTAGGTGATAGGAGGTCGTATTTAGAGTACTTTTACATACTTAGAGTCCATGCATACTAAAAATATGGAAAAAAACAACACGTTTCTAAAGATGGCGCGTTTGTGGCTACACACAGACGTTTTTGCCTATCTGCCTTCCGGTTCTTTTGACTGGATATATGGCCATAATTGAGTTTTTATCAGAGAGTTATGTCCGAAACAATTTGTTGATTTTGTCAGGGTCTCTACACAGAAAGAACTGTAAGAAGGCAGCAAGTAATCCTAGAGCTTGAGATGTATATATCCCTTCATTCTTATCTAATATCTTAGAAGAGAAGGTTAGTAAGTGATTGTGATGCTGCCTAGTTCTGAGGGCCCAGGCTAGTGCAGTGAATTAGCCCACCCTAGTACGCAGACATCCCTCTGAGGGGCAGGAGGATCCAGCGATGGAGCCTGAGAGGGCGACAGGCCGGCTTGAGTCTTCGCCAGCAGCGCGGCCGACGTGAGGTGTATGGTCTCGTAGGGTTTTGCCCACCAGCATGTAGAGGCTAGAAGGCCGAATTCTAGATCATCGACGGTATAAAGGAAAAGAATAAGAAAGACGGTTTGGCTTGTATGAAATTGATTCATGTATAAACTTTTTTTTTATATAAATCTTGTCTTGGCATTATTGTATTGTGTAAAAAGGCTGTTTTAACAAACCTTGTGAAAAGGACCTTAATTAAGGAACATGTTTATTTATGTCAAAAGCAGTGTGGTAGGATTAATTAGAAAATAAATTGACGCGTGAGTAGGGTGGAAAGTGGGAGGATGGAATGCCCCGACGGCACCATCCTACACGGACGGGTGGACCCGATTAGTCGGGTAGCTTTCCAACATATTAAGTGAAAGCCCTACGTTGTTAGATAAATAGGTTCTCCGGCAATTCTATTCTAGAAGACTAGGCCTGTGGCTGTGCCTTGCATGGATGAGGAAAAAAGCGTTGTCTCTAAGGAATCAAGACTAGTAGTTGCCCAAATTATGATCAATTACCCTATGGGTGGTTTGATTTTTAGAAGACCACGCTCCCGTTGCGGGATAGAACTAGGTCTTACCTATGAATCGTATCCTTGAATCTCTACATGGTCAAGGTGTCGATGAGTAGGAAATTTTCTCCAAGATGAGACTTAGTGGACTATCTTAAGTGTTTCCCCTATTTTTGGAAGGGGGGAACCTTACAAATGGTATCAGAGCCGAACTTAGTACCTAGGATTTGTTTCTTAAAGATTAACTATCAAGGAAGTAAAACAAGTGATTGTTTAATATATGAGGATGAATCTATCATCTCTACTGGCCATAGAAGTGATTTGAATATCCTCACATGTTGAGACAATCATCCTATGAAATTGTGCTTGTATCTTGGGGGTGCACACGCAAGATATTTGTACAATAAATTTGAGAAATAAGATTGGGGAGAAAACCTTTTGTGAGGAAAAACAAAGGGTGATCAAATTAAGAAACTAGTGAGAGATTGAATGACTAGAAGTATAGACCGAAACTTGTTTAGAGAAATTTTTAGGATATATCTCATTAACTTGCATATTATAAATTAATAAGATTATAACTCCATCAACATTTGAATAGTTAACGTGTGATGCCATCCACTGGATACTTTACACTAGGACGATCATCCAAGATCTTGAACCCATCTCAGACAAACATGGGTCTAACTTCGGATGTGTAATTTCCAGAGGATCATGCTCTTAGATGTGTTAATCCCAAGATACTAGATGTGTAATTTTAAGAAAACTAATCATCTCAGACGTGTTAATCCTGATAATCTTTGGATGTGTCAATCCCAAGGCACCAGATGTGTAATTCTCAAAAAATGAAGATCTCAGATATATTAATCCGGAGTGCCTTTAGATGTGGCACTCTGATAAGTATTTGATAGTTTTGAACTTTTCATGGATACAATGAAAGAAGCAAGTTCACATTTGCTCGTCTAAAAATCGTAAGAAATGCCGAATTAGTTGGAAGCACTGTTGTCAATCTAACCACCCACTAGAACCAAAATCAGTTATGGGATGCCATGAAATTACACCTTCGTGAAAGGTTTTGTGCTCTAGGATTTCGAGAGGATAAAATGAATGAATTTTTGGAGCTAACCCAAAAAAGGAAGACCCAAAAAGAATACCACCAAACTTTTGTTAAACTTCTCCAATTTGCTCTAGAGATGGGTGAGGTAACTCTTCTCCATCGATTCATTTGGAAGCTTAATCTACCTTTGAATAACCTCATCAAGAATGTAAAACTATCCTCTATTTCAGAAGCCATAAATTATAGCCAGACTGTGATAAAGTGTTTTTTTAATATAAAAAGTGTCGAGAAGGACATGAGTCCTTCCATGTTAATCAAGAAGAGGTCTCCTAATTCAAGAGGAAGGTCAAGCCCACCCCTGGCTACAAGGAATCATGAGCTAGAGCAACAATTAGGTTAAGAAATAGGGATAGCTGGGTTAAAGATTACCCAAATTAACAAGTATTTCTATGAGTAAATAGAAGAGGATTGGTGCAAGATTCATGTGAAGTAATGTGTGTGATGAATAGAGGTATTCTACAAGACGATACTAAGATTATGAAATTGCTATCATAGGTTAGATTGCGTAAGGATTGATTCCCTTATGTTTTTCCATGATAATTTGTTAAGTACCATACTACATGGGGGTATAGAATAAGGAATTTGAAGGTTCATATCATATGAGAGGTATATGGATGCATGAAATTAGGATAATAAGGCCAACTAACTTTAGAATAATAATAAAGACCTTTTGGAGACACAACAAAACGAGCCAAGCACATGAAATAAAGGACTCTTTAAGAATAATGTTTAGATAAACGAAGATTTTTACCTAGTGGTGGGGACACCAATTTGAAAGAGACAGGAGGATTTACTTAGATACTACCCCAGCTTGCGAGATGAGGACATCTCGAATCTTTTAAGTGGGGGAGATTTTAAGGTCTCTCCCAAGCCACGTATGTATGTGTCTCTTTTAATATAGATTTCAAGAAGGAAAGACAGTGCACTTAGAGAAGAGTGAGACAATAAGGCTAGAAACATTAGGAAAGTGTTAGAATAAAAATATTAAAAAAACTCAATAGCTTTTCTTTTAGAGAAAGAATAGTATGCCGTAGCCCTGTAGAGAGAAGGCTATTTTGCCATAGACCTTAGAAAGAGAGAAGAGTCACAGTACGAGTAAGAGGAGATAAAGCTTGGGGATGATTGGATGATTTCAATCATAAGAAAAGGTATTAGAAGACTCTATTCTCATATGTCAAGTTCTAAAGCTCTTGTGAACGAGCAAAGGTAACGATAAACGATAAATTTCTATAAGGTATATACATATTTTGTTTTTCAATTATATATCATTCTTAGGGGTTGAGCTATGGCCCCGGATTCTCTATTAATTGTTAATAGTGATCTATTTGATTGATTTACTATTTAAGGAAAGAGAGTGCACTTAGAGAAGAGTGAGACAATAAGGCTAGAAACATTAGGAAAGTGTTAGAATAAAAATATTAGCTCCAAAAATCCTAAAAGAAATAAGACGATAAGAATAGTTCTATTAAGAGAGAAGTATCTCCAAAAATAGAAATTCGAATTTAGGTGATAGGAGGTCGTATTTAGAGTACTTTTACATACTTAGAGTCCATGCATACTAAAAATATGGAAAAAAACAACACGTTTCTAAAGATGGCGCGTTTGTGGCTACACACAGACGTTTTTGCCTATTCTGCCCGTGTGATGGCTTGTAGACTAGATGCCTTCCGGTTCTTTTGACTGGATATATGACCATATTCTGAGTTTTTATCAGAGAGTTATGGCCGAAACAATTTGCTGATTTTGTCAGGGTCTCTACACAGAAAGAACTGTAAGAAGGCAGCAAGTAATCCTAGAGCTTGAGATGTATATATCCCTTCATTCTTATCTAATATCTTAGAAGAGAAGGTTAGATTGCTATGGTCTTTCGGAAGAAGAGACCAAAACTCAATAGCTTTTCTTTTAGAGAAAGAATAGTATGCCGTAGCCCTGTAGAGAGAAGGCTATTTTGCCATAGACCTTAGAAAGAGAGAAGAGTCACAGTACGAGTAAGAGGAGATAAAGCTTGGGGATGATTGGATGATTTCAATCATAAGAAAAGGTATTAGAAGACTCTATTCTCATATGTCAAGTTCTAAAGCTCTTGTGAACGAGCAAAGGTAACGATAAACGATAAATTTCTATAAGGTATATACATATTTTGTTTTTCAATTATATATCATTCTTAGGGGTTGAGCTATGGCCCCGGATTCTCTATTAATTGTTAATAGTGATCTATTTGATTGATTTACTATTTAAAGTTTGTATTCTTTTAAACAACAGCATATGCCTTAATGAAGAATGTCTCATCGCAATCTCGAGTTGAAATACTAAAATCTTTGTGAAAAGGATTGTTTTCTTAAGAAGGTAACATGAATTCTAGTCCTATGGTTTAGTGATGAGTAAATGGATTGTTATCTTGGTTAAATTAAGATACATGTACAACTCTCCCTGCCTTGACGCTGCCCCATTCTTGTGCTTGTATAGCCGGATGGCAGAGACGTTAGTAAGGCCCGGAGTTGGCCCATGGTATCCCTCATACCATTGGGAGAATGAGGTTCGCCGATTGAGGCAAGTGATTATGATGCTGCCTAGTTCTGAGGGCCCAGGCTAGTGAGGTGAATTAGCCCACCCTAGTACGCAGACATCCCTCTGAGGGGCGGGAGGATCGAGCGATGGAGCCTGAGAGGGCGACAGACCGGCTTGAGTCTTCGCCAGCAGCGCGGCCGACGTGAGCTGTATGGTCTCGTAGGGTTTTGCCCAGCATGTAGAGGCTAGAAGGCCGAATTCTAGATCATCGACGGTATAAAGGAAAAGAATAAGAAAGACAGTTTGGCTTGTATGAAATTGATTCATGTATAAACTTTTTTTTTATATAAATCTTGTCTTGGCATTATTGTATTGTGTAAAAAGGCTGTTTTAACAAACCTTGTGAAAAGGACCTTAATTAAGGAACATGTTTATTTATGTCAAACAGTGTGGTAGGATTAATTAGAAAATAAATTGACGCGTGAGTAGGGTGGAAAGTGGTAGGATTAATTAGAAAATAAATTGACGCGTGAGTAGGGTGGAAAGTGGGAGGATGGAATGCCCCGACGGCACCATCCTACACGGATGGGTGGACCCGATTAGTCGGGTAGCTTTCCAACATATTAAGTGAAAGCCCTACGTTGTTAGATAAATGGGTTCTCCGGCAATTTTATTCTAGAAGACTAGGCCAGCGGCTGTGCCTTGCATGGATGAGGAAAAAAGCATTGTCTCTAAGGAATCAAGACTAGTAGTTGCCCAAATTATGATCAATTACCCTATGGGTGGTTTGATTTTTAGAAGACCACGCTCCCATTGCGGGATAGAACTAGGTCTTACCTATGAATCGTATCCTTGAATCTCTGCATGGTCAAGGTGTCGATGACTAGGAAATTTTCTCCAAGATAAGACTTAGTGGACTATCTTAAGTGTAGTTCCTAGGATTTGTTTCTTAAAGATTAACTATCAAGGAAGTAAAACAAGTGATTGTTTATCATATGAGGATGAATCTATCATCTCTACTGGCCATAGAAGTGATTTGAATATCCTCACATGTTGAGACAATCATCCTATGAAATTGTGCTTGTATCTTGGGGGTGCACACGCAAGATATTTGTACAATAAATTTGAGAAATAAGATTGGGGAGAAAACCTTTTGTGAGGAAAAACATAGGGTGATCAAATTAAGAAACTAGTGAGAGATTGAATGACGAGAAGGATAGACCGAAACTTGTGTAGAGAAATTTTCAGGATATATCTCATTAACTTGCATATTATAAATTAATAAGATTATAACTCCATCAACATTTGAATAGTTAACGTGTGATGCCATCCACTGGATGCTTTACACTAGGACGATCATCCAAGATCTTGAACCCATCTCAGACAAACATGGGTCTAACTTCGGATGTGTAATTTCCAGAGGATCATGCTCTTAGATGTGTTAATCCCAAGATACTAGATGTGTAATTTTAAGAAAACTAATCATCTCAGACGTGTTCATCCTGATAATCTTTGGATGTGTCAATCCCAAGGCACCAGATGTGTAATTCTCAAAAAATGAAGATCTCAGATATATTAATCCGGAGTGCCTTTAGATGTGGCACTGTGATAAGTATTTGATAGTTTTGAACTTTTCATGGATACAATGAAAGAAGCAAGTTCACATTTGCTCGTCTAAAAATCGTAAGAAATGCCGAAGTAGTTGGAAGCACTGTTGTCAATCTAACCACCCACGAGAACCAAAATCAGTTATGGGATGCCATGAAATTACACCGTCGTGAAAGGTTTTGTCCTCTAGGATTTCGAGAGGATAAAACGAATGAATTTTTGGAGCTAACCCAAAAAAGGAAGACCCAAAAAGAATACCACCAAACTTTTGTTAAACTTCTCCAATTTGCTCCAGAGATGGGTGAGGTAACTCTTCTCCATCGATTCATTTGGAAGCTTAATCTACCTTTGAATAACCTCATCAAGAATGTAAAACTATCCTCTATTTCAGAAGCCATAAATTATAGCCAGACTGTGATAAAGTGTTTTTTTAATATAAAAAGTATCGAGAAGGACATGAGTCCTTCCATGTTAATCAAGAAGAGGTCTCCTAATTCAAGAGGAACGTCAAGCCCACCCCTGGCTACAAGGAATCATGAGCTAGAGCAAAAATTAGGTTAAGAAGTAGGGATAGCTGGGTTAAAGATAACCAAAATTAACAAGTATTTCTATGAGTAAATAGAAGAGGATTGGTGCAAGATTCATGTGAAGTAATGTGTGTGATGAATAGAGGTATTCTACAAGACGATACTAAGATTATGAAATTGCTATCATAGGTTAGATTGCATAAGGATTGATTCCCTTATGTTTTTCCATGATAATTTGTTAAGTACCATACTACATGGGGGTATAGAATAAGGAATTTGAAGGTTCATATCATATGAGAGGTATATGGATGCATGAAATTAGGATAATAAGGCCAATTAACTTTAGAATAATAATAAAGACCTTTTGGAGACACAACAAAACGAGCCAAGCACATGAAATAAAGGACCCTTTAAGAACAATGTTTAGATAAAAGAAGATTTTTACCTAGTGGTGGGGACACCAATTTGAAAGAGACAGGAGGATTTACTTAGATACTACCCCAGCTCGCGAGATGAGGACATCTCGAATCTTTTAAGTGGGGGAGATTTTAAGGTCTCTCCCAAGCCACGTATGTATGTGTCTCTTTTAATATAGATTTCAAGAAGGAAAGAGAGTGCACTTAGAGAAGAGTGAGACAATAAGGCTAGAAACATTGGGAAAGTGTTAGAATAAAACTATTAGCTCCAAAAATCCTAAAAGAAATAAGACGATAAGAATAGTTCTATTAAGAGAGAAGTATCTCCAAAAATAGAAATTCGAATTTAGGTGATAGGAGGTCGTATTTAGAGTACTTTTACATACTTAGAGTCCATGCATACTAAAAATATGGAAAAAAACAACACGTTTCTAAAGATGGCGCGTTTGTGGCTACACACAGACGTTTTTGCCTATCTGCCTTCCGGTTCTTTTGACTGGATATATGACCATAATTGAGTTTTTATCAGAGAGTTATGTCCGAAACAATTTGTTGATTTTGTCAGGGTCTCTACACAGAAAGAACTGTAAGAAGGCAGCAAGTAATCCTAGAGCTTGAGATGTATATATCCCTTCATTCTTATCTAATATCTTAGAAGAGAAGGTTAGTAAGTGATTGTGATGCTGCCTAGTTCTGAGGGCCCAGGCTAGTGCAGTGAATTAGCCCACCCTAGTACGCAGACATCCCTCTGAGGGGCAGGAGGATCCAGCGACGATGGAGCCTGAGAGGGGGACAGGCCGGCTTGAGTCTTCGCGAGCAGCGCGGCCGACGTGAGGTGTATGGTCTCGTAGGGTTTTGCCCACCAGCATGTAGAGGCTAGAAGGCCGAATTATAGATCATCGACGGTATAAAGGAAAAGAATAAGAAAGACGGTTTGGCTTGTATGAAATTGATTCATGTATAAACTTTTTTTTTATATAAATCTTGTCTTGGCATTATTGTATTGTGTAAAAAGGCTGTTTTAACAAATCTTGTGAAAAGGACCTTAATTAAGGAACATGTTTATTTATGTCAAAAGCAGTGTGGTAGGATTAATTAGAAAATAAATTGACGCGTGAGTAGGGTGGAAAGTGGGAGGATGGAATGCCCCGACGGCACCATCCTACACGGACGGGTGGACCCGATTAGTCGGGTAGCTTTCCAACATATTAAGTGAAAGCCCTACGTTGTTAGATAAATAGGTTCTCCGGCAATTCTATTCTAGAAGACTAGGCCAGCGGCTGTGCCTTGCATGGATGAGGAAAAAAGCGTTGTCTCTAAGGAATCAAGACTAGTAGTTGCCCAAATTATGATCAATTACCCTATGGGTGGTTTGATTTTTAGAAGACCACGCTCCCGTTGCGGGATAGAACTAGGTCTTACCTATGAATCGTATCCTTGAATCTCTACATGGTCAAGGTGTCGATGAGTAGGAAATTTTCTCCAAGATGAGACTTAGTGGACTATCTTAAGTGTTTCTCCTATTTTTGGAAGGGGGGAACCTTACAAATGGTATCAGAGCCGAACTTAGTACCTAGGATTTGTTTCTTAAAGATTAACTATCAAGGAAGTAAAACAAGTGATTGTTTAATATATGAGGATGAATCTATCATCTCTACTGGCCATAGAAGTGATTTGAATATCCTCACATGTTGAGACAATCATCCTATGAAATTGTGCTTGTATCTTGGGGGTGCACACGCAAGATATTTGTACAATAAATTTGAGAAATAAGATTGGGGAGAAAACCTTTTGTGAGGAAAAACAAAGGGTGATCAAATTAAGAAACTAGTGAGAGATTGAATGACTAGAAGTATAGACCGAAACTTGTTTAGAGAAATTTTTAGGATATATCTCATTAACTTGCATATTATAAATTAATAAGATTATAACTCCATCAACATTTGAATAGTTAACGTGTGATGCCATCCACTGGATGCTTTACACTAGGACGATCATCCAAGATCTTGAACCCATCTCAGACAAACATGGGTCTAACTTCGGATGTGTAATTTCCAGAGGATCATGCTCTTAGATGTGTTAATCCCAAGATACTAGATGTGTAATTTTAAGAAAACTAATCATCTCAGACGTGTTAATCCTGATAATCTTTGGATGTGTCAATCCCAAAGGCACCAGATGTGTAATTCTCAAAAAATGAAGATCTCAGATATATTAATCCGGAGTGCCTTTAGATGTGGCACTCTGATAAGTATTTGATAGTTTTGAACTTTTCATGGATACAATGAAAGAAGCAAGTTCACATTTGCTCGTCTAAAAATCGTAAGAAATGCCGAATTAGTTGGAAGCACTGTTGTCAATCTAACCACCCACTAGAACCAAAATCAGTTATGGGATGCCATGAAATTACACCTTCGTGAAAGGTTTTGTGCTCTAGGATTTCGAGAGGATAAAATGAATGAATTTTTGGAGCTAACCCAAAAAAGGAAGACCCAAAAAGAATACCACCAAACTTTTGTTAAACTTCTCCAATTTGCTCTAGAGATGGGTGAGGTAACTCTTCTCCATCGATTCATTTGGAAGCTTAATCTACCTTTGAATAACCTCATCAAGAATGTAAAACTATCCTCTATTTCAGAAGCCATAAATTATAGCCAGACTGTGATAAAGTGTTTTTTTTAATATAAAAAGTGTCGAGAAGGACATGAGTCCTTCCATGTTAATCAAGAAGAGGTTTCCTAATTCAAGAGGAAGGTCAAGCCCACCCCTGGCTACAAGGAATCATGAGCTAGAGCAACAATTAGGTTAAGAAATAGGGATAGCTGGGTTAAAGATTACCCAAATTAACAAGTATTTCTATGAGTAAATAGAAGAGGATTGGTGCAAGATTCATGTGAAGTAATGTGTGTGATGAATAGAGGTATTCTACAAGACGATACTAAGATTATGAAATTGCTATCATAGGTTAGATTGCGTAAGGATTGATTCCCTTATGTTTTTCCATGATAATTTGTTAAGTACCATACTACACGGGGGTATAGAATAAGGAATTTGAAGGTTCATATCATATGAGAGGTATATGGATGCATGAAATTAGGATAATAAGGCCAAATAACTTTAGAATAATAATAAAGACCTTTTGGAGACACAACAAAACGAGCCAAGCACATGAAATAAAGGACTCTTTAAGAATAATGTTTAGATAAACGAAGATTTTTACCTAGTGGTGGGGACACCAATTTGAAAGAGACAGGAGGATTTACTTAGATACTACCCCAGCTTGCGAGATGAGGACATCTCGAATCTTTTAAGTGGGGGAGATTTTAAGGTCTCTCCCAAGCCACGTATGTATGTGTCTCTTTTAATATAGATTTCAAGAAGGAAAGAGAGTGCACTTAGAGAAGAGTGAGACAATAAGGCTAGAAACATTAGGAAAGTGTTAGAATAAAAATATTAGCTCCAAAAATCCTAAAAGAAATAAGACGATAAGAATAGTTCTATTAAGAGAGAAGTATCTCCAAAAATAGAAATTCGAATTTAGGTGATAGGAGGTCGTATTTAGAGTACTTTTACATACTTAGAGTCCATGCATACTAAAAATATGGAAAAAAACAACACGTTTCTAAAGATGGCGCGTTTGTGGCTACACACAGACGTTTTTGCCTATTCTGCCCGTGTGATGGCTTGTAGACTAGATGCCTTCCGGTTCTTTTGACTGGATATATGACCATATTCTGAGTTTTTATCAGAGAGTTATGGCCGAAACAATTTGCTGATTTTGTCAGGGTCTCTACACAGAAAGAACTGTAAGAAGGCAGCAAGTAATCCTAGAGCTTGAGATGTATATATCCCTTCATTCTTATCCAATATCTTAGAAGAGAAGGTTAGATTGCTATGGTCTTTCGGAAGAAGAGACCAAAACTCAATAGCTTTTCTTTTAGAGAAAGAATAGTATGCCGTAGCCCTGTAGAGAGAAGGCTATTTTGCCATAGACCTTAGAAAGAGAGAAGAGTCACAGTACGAGTAAGAGGAGATAAAGCTTGGGGATGATTGGATGATTTCAATCATAAGAAAAGGTATTAGAAGACTCTATTCTCATATGTCAAGTTCTAAAGCTCTTGTGAACGAGCAAAGGTAACGATAAACGATAAATTTCTATAAGGTATATACATATTTTGTTTTTCAATTATATATCATTCTTAGGGGTTGAGCTATGGCCCCGGATTCTCTATTAATTGTTAATAGTGATCTATTTGATTGATTTACTATTTAAAGTTTGTATTCTTTTAAACAACAGCATATGCCTTAATGAAGAATGTCTCATCGCAATCTCGAGTTGAAATACTAAAATCTTTGTGAAAAGGATTGTTTTCTTAAGAAGGTAACATGAATTCTAGTCCTATGGTTTAGTGATGAGTAAATGGATTGTTATCTTGGTTAAATTAAGATACATGTACAACTCTCCCTGCCTTGACGCTGCCCCATTCTTGTGCTTGTATAGCCGGATGGCAGAGACGTTAGTAAGGCCCGGAGTTGGCCCATGGTATCCCTCATACCATTGGGAGAATGAGGTTCGCCGATTGAGGCAAGTGATTGTGATGCTGCCTAGTTCTGAGGGCCCAGGCTAGTGCGGTGAATTAGCCCACCCTAGTACGCAGACATCCCTCTGAGGGGCGGGAGGATCGAGCGATGGAGCCCGAGAGGGCGACAGGCCGGCTTGAGTCTTCGCCAGCAGCGCGGCCGACGTGAGCTGTATGGTCTCGTAGGGTTTTGCCCAGCATGTAGAGGCTAGAAGGCCGAATTCTAGATCATCGACGGTATAAAGGAAAAGAATAAGAAAGACGGTTTGGCTTGTATGAAATTGATTCATGTATAAACTTTTTTTTTATATAAATCTTGTCTTGGCATTATTGTATTGTGTTAAAAGGCTGTTTTAACAAACCTTGTGAAAAGGACCTTAATTAAGGAACATGTTTATTTATGTCAAACAGTGTGGTAGGATTAATTAGAAAATAAATTGACGCGTGAGTAGGGTGGAAAGTGGGAGGATGGAATGCCCCGACGGCACCATCCTACACGGACGGGTGGACCCGATTAGTCGGGTAGCTTTCCAACATATTAAGTGAAAGCCCTACGCTGTTAGATAAATAGGTTCTCCGGCAATTTTATTCTAGAAGACTAGGCCAGCGGCTGTGCCTTGCATGGATGAGGAAAAAAGCATTGTCTCTAAGGAATCAAGACTAGTAGTTGCCCAAATTATGATCAATTACCCTATGGGTGGTTTGATTTTTAGAAGACCACGCTCCCATTGCGGGATAGAACTAGGTCTTACCTATGAATCGTATCCTTGAATCTCTGCATGGTCAAGGTGTCGATGACTAGGAAATTTTCTCCAAGATAAGACTTAGTGGACTATCTTAAGTGTTTCCCCTATTTTTGGAAGGGGGAACCTTACAAATGATATCAGAACCAATCTTAGTTCCTAGGATTTGTTTCTTAAAGATTAACTATCAAGGAAGTAAAACAAGTGATTGTTTATCATATGAGGATGAATCTATCATCTCTACTGGCCATAGAAGTGATTTGAATATCCTCACATGTTGAGACAATCATCCTATGAAATTGTGCTTGTATCTTGGGGGTGCACACGCAAGATATTTGTACAATAAATTTGAGAAATAAGATTGGGGAGAAAACCTTTTGTGAGGAAAAACATAGGGTGATCAAATTAAGAAACTAGTGAGAGATTGAATGACGAGAAGGATAGACCGAAACTTGTGTAGAGAAATTTTCAGGATATATCTCATTAACTTGCATATTATAAATTAATAAGATTATAACTCCATCAACATTTGAATAGTTAACGTGTGATGCCATCCACTGGATGCTTTACACTAGGACGATCATCCAAGATCTTGAACCCATCTCAGACAAACATGGGTCTAACTTCGGATGTGTAATTTCCAGAGGATCATGCTCTTAGATGTGTTAATCCCAAGATACTAGATGTGTAATTTTAAGAAAACTAATCATCTCAGACGTGTTCATCCTGATAATCTTTGGATGTGTCAATCCCAAGGCACCAGATGTGTAATTCTCAAAAAATGAAGATCTCAGATATATTAATCTGGAGTGCCTTTAGATGTGGCACTGTGATAAGTATTTGATAGTTTTGAACTTTTCATGGATACAATGAAAGAAGCAAGTTCACATTTGCTCGTCTAAAAATCGTAAGAAATGCCGAAGTAGTTGGAAGCACTGTTGTCAATCTAACCACCCACGAGAACCAAAATCAGTTATGGGATGCCATGAAATTACACCTTCGTGAAAGGTTTTGTCCTCTAGGATTTTGAGAGGATAAAATGAATGAATTTTTGGAGCTAACCCAAAAAAGGAAGACCCAAAAAGAATACCACCAAACTTTTGTTAAACTTCTCCAATTTGCTCCAGAGATGGGTGAGGTAACTCTTCTCCATCGATTCATTTGGAAGCTTAATCTACCTTTGAATAACCTCATCAAGAATGTAAAACTATCCTCTATTTCAGAAGCCATAAATTATAGCCAGACTGTGATAAAGTGTTTTTTTAATATAAAAAGTATCGAGAAGGACATGAGTCCTTCCATGTTAATCAAGAAGAGGTCTCCTAATTCAAGAGGAACGTCAAGCCCACCCCTGGCTACAAGGAATCATGAGCTAGAGCAAAAATTAGGTTAAGAAGTAGGGATAGCTGGGTTAAAGATAACCAAAATTAACAAGTATTTCTATGAGTAAATAGAAGAGGATTGGTGCAAGATTCATGTGAAGTAATGTGTGTGATGAATAGAGGTATTCTACAAGACGATACTAAGATTATGAAATTGCTATCATAGGTTAGATTGCATAAGGATTGATTCCCTTATGTTTTTCCATGATAATTTGTTAAGTACCATACTACATGGGGGTATAGAATAAGGAATTTGAAGGTTCATATCATATGAGAGGTATATGGATGCATGAAATTAGGATAATAAGGCCAATTAACTTTAGAATAATAATAAAGACCTTTTGGAGACACAACAAAACGAGCCAAGCACATGAAATAAAGGACCCTTTAAGAACAATGTTTAGATAAAAGAAGATTTTTACCTAGTGGTGGGGACACCAATTTGAAAGAGACAGGAGGATTTACTTAGATACTACCCCAGCTCGCGAGATGAGGACATCTCGAATCTTTTAAGTGGGGGAGATTTTAAGGTCTCTCCCAAGCCACGTATGTATGTGTCTCTTTTAATATAGATTTCAAGAAGGAAAGAGAGTGCACTTAGAGAAGAGTGAGACAATAAGGCTAGAAACATTGGGAAAGTGTTAGAATAAAACTATTAGCTCCAAAAATCCTAAAAGAAATAAGACGATAAGAATAGTTCTATTAAGAGAGAAGTATCTCCAAAAATAGAAATTCGAATTTAGGTGATAGGAGGTCGTATTTAGAGTACTTTTACATACTTAGAGTCCATGCATACTAAAAATATGGAAAAAAACAACACGTTTCTAAAGATGGCGCGTTTGTGGCTACACACAGACGTTTTTGCCTATCTGCCTTCCGGTTCTTTTGACTGGATATATGACCATAATTGAGTTTTTATCAGAGAGTTATGTCCGAAACAATTTGTTGATTTTGTCAGGGTCTCTACACAGAAAGAACTGTAAGAAGGCAGCAAGTAATCCTAGAGCTTGAGATGTATATATCCCTTCATTCTTATCTAATATCTTAGAAGAGAAGGTTAGTAAGTGATTGTGATGCTGCCTAGTTCTGAGGGCCCAGGCTAGTGCAGTGAATTAGCCCACCCTAGTACGCAGACATCCCTCTGAGGGGCAGGAGGATCCAGCGATGGAGCCTGAGAGGGCGACAGGCCGGCTTGAGTCTTCGCCAGCAGCGCGGCCGACGTGAGGTGTATGGTCTCGTAGGGTTTTGCCCACCAGCATGTAGAGGCTAGAAGGCCGAATTATAGATCATCGACGGTATAAAGGAAAAGAATAAGAAAGACGGTTTGGCTGGTATGAAATTGATTCATGTATAAACTTTTTTTTTATATAAATCTTGTCTTGGCATTATTGTATTGTGTAAAAAGGCTGTTTTAACAAACCTTGTGAAAAGGACCTTAATTAAGGAACATGTTTATTTATGTCAAAAGCAGTGTGGTAGGATTAATTAGAAAATAAATTGACGCGTGAGTAGGGTGGAAAGTGGGAGGATGGAATGCCCCGACGGCACCATCCTACACGGACGGGTGGACCCGATTAGTCGGGTAGCTTTCCAACATATTAAGTGAAAGCCCTACGTTGTTAGATAAATAGGTTCTCCGGCAATTCTATTCTAGAAGACTAGGCCAGCGGGCTGTGCCTTGCATGGATGAGGAAAAAAGCGTTGTCTCTAAGGAATCAAGACTAGTAGTTGCCCAAATTATGATCAATTACCCTATGGGTGGTTTGATTTTTAGAAGACCACGCTCCCGTTTTTGCGGGATAGAACTAGGTCTTACCTATGAATCGTATCCTTGAATCTCTACATGGTCAAGGTGTCGATGAGTAGGAAATTTTCTCCAAGATGAGACTCAGTGGACTATCTTAAGTGTTTCCCCTATTTTTGGAAGGGGGGAACCTTACAAATGGTATCAGAGCCGAACTTAGTACCTAGGATTTGTTTCTTAAAGATTAACTATCAAGGAAGTAAAACAAGTGATTGTTTAATATATGAGGATGAATCTATCATCTCTACTGGCCATAG
The DNA here is from genome assembly GCF_041138505.1 of Cibotium barometz. Taxonomy (NCBI): domain Eukaryota; kingdom Viridiplantae; phylum Streptophyta; class Polypodiopsida; order Cyatheales; family Cibotiaceae; genus Cibotium; species Cibotium barometz. The sequence continues at coordinate 6,823,078 of NC_141083.1, read as the reverse complement.
AAGTGATTTGAATATCCTCACATGTTGAGACAATCATCCTATGAAATTGTGCTTGTATCTTGGGGGTGCACACGCAAGATATTTGTACAATAAATTTGAGAAATAAGATTGGGGAGAAAACCTTTTGTGAGGAAAAACAAAGGGTGATCAAATTAAGAAACTAGTGAGAGATTGAATGACTAGAAGTATAGACCGAAACTTGTTTAGAGAAATTTTTAGGATATATCTCATTAACTTGCATATTATAAATTAATAAGATTATAACTCCATCAACATTTGAATAGTTAATGTGTGATGCCATCCACTGGATGCTTTACACTAGGATGATCATCCAAGATCTTAAACCCATCTCAGACAAACATGGGTCTAACTTCGGATGTGTAATTTCCAGAGGATCATGCTCTTAGATGTGTTAATCCCAAGATACTAGATGTGTAATTTTCAGAAAACTAATCATCTCAGACGTGTTAATCCTGATAATCTTTGGATGTGTCAATCCCAAGGCACCAGATGTGTAATTCTCAAAAAATGAAGATCTCAGATATATTAATCCGGAGTGCCTTTAGATGTGGCACTCTGATAAGTATTTGATAGTTTTGAACTTTTCATGGATACAATGAAAGAAGCAAGTTCACATTTGCTCGTCTAAAAATCGTAAGAAATGCCGAATTAGTTGGAAGCACTGTTGTCAATCTAACCACCCACTAGAACCAAAATCAGTTATGGGATGCCATGAAATTACACCTTCGTGAAAGGTTTTGTGCTCTAGGATTTTGAGAGGATAAAATGAATGAATTTTTGGAGCTAACCCAAAAAAGGAAGACCCAAAAAGAATACCACCAAACTTTTGTTAAACTTCTCCAATTTGCTCTAGAGATGGGTGAGGTAACTCTTCTCCATCGATTCATTTGGAAGCTTAATCTACCTTTGAATAACCTCATCAAGAATGTAAAACTATCCTCTATTTCAGAAGCCATAAATTATAGCCAGACTGTGATAAAGTGTTTTTTTTAATATAAAAAGTGTCGAGAAGGACATGAGTCCTTCCATGTTAATCAAGAAGAGGTCTCCTAATTCAAGAGGAAGGTCAAGCCCACCCCTGGCTACAAGGAATCATGAGCTAGAGCAACAATTAGGTTAAGAAATAGGGATAGCTGGGTTAAAGATTACCCAAATTAACAAGTATTTCTATGAGTAAATAGAAGAGGATTGGTGCAAGATTCATGTGAAGTAATGTGTGTGATGAATAGAGGTATTCTACAAGACGATACTAAGATTATGAAATTGCTATCATAGGTTAGATTGCATAAGGATTGATTCCCTTATGTTTTTCCATGATAATTTGTTAAGTACCATACTACATGGAGGTATAGAATAAGGAATTTGAAGGTTCATATCATATGAGAGGTATATGGATGCATGAAATTAGGATAATAAGGCCAACTAACTTTAGAATAATAATAAAGACCTTTTGGAGACACAACAAAACGAGCCAAGCACATGAAATAAAGGACTCTTTAAGAATAATGTTTAGATAAAAGAATATTTTTACCTAGTGGTGGGGACACCAATTTGAAAGAGACAGGAGGATTTACTTAGATACTACCCCAGCTTGCGAGATGAGGACATCTCGAATCTTTTAAGTGGGGGAGATTTTAAGGTCTCTCCCAAGCCACGTATGTATGTGTCTCTTTTAATATAGATTTCAAGAAGGAAAGACAGTGCACTTAGAGAAGAGTGAGACAATAAGGCTAGAAACATTAGGAAAGTGTTAGAATAAAAATATTAGCTCCAAAAATCCTAAAAGAAATGTAAGATTCCTCCCCCACCCCCTTTTTGATGTCTAGTATCTTTCCCTGTAATCAATCCCTCTTCAGAAATATAAAGACCTTGTTTCTATCTGTTTTAGCCTAGAGAGAGAAAAATATTCTAGAGAGAGAATATTCAGATTTTGAATATTTTTGGATAGAAAAATATCTCTTCTAATTCAGATGAGTTCCCCTGAAACAGAAATTCAAAAAGAATTTTCCAATGTGCAATTAGAATTAATTGAAAATAGGTATAAAGAACCTTAGCCTAAGGGTCTAGATTTTCAGAAATCTTTAGACTATGGTCCAATTAAGGCTCCTATGGACCAATAGCATCAATCCATGTGTAGGGAGGAGATAAATCCAACTTGTAAAAAAGAAAATACCCAAAAATGAGTAAATGCTCACATGAGGTGAAGAGTTGAAAATGTACAAGGTTTATTAGTAAAAAACTATATGCAATATTAAAAATATGAGATATTTTGGGTATAATGATTTTATTATGACACATATGTAAGGAAGGGGAGTCCCTTAAATGCTCACATAAGATGAAGAGTTGAAAATGTACAAGGTTTATTAGTAAAAAAACTATGAGAAATATTAAAATGATTCCATTATGACACATATGTAAGGAAGGGGAGTTCTTTAAAGGAGGTGCATATTTCACATAAGATGAAGAGTTGAAAATGTACAAGGTTTATTAGTAAAAAAACTATGAGCAATATTAAAATGATTCTATTATGACACATATGTAAGGAAGGGGAGTTCTTTAAAGGAGGTGCATATTTCACATGCTTGAATGAGTTTTAAACTCATAAAAATTGAGATATTTCATCTCTCCTCTCTCCTCATTCAAGTCTAGTTCCAAAAAGTTAGCTTAACTGACCTAAAAATGGTCAAATATTGACCAAACTGATTTAGAAAATTCTAGAATCAGTTTGTTTGGTTAGGAGCTCAATTTTTCCTATAAATAGAAGCCTCCCCCTTGTTGAAAAATAGATAGTGTTTATGCATCGTTACTCTACTCCACCTAAGCCAAGAACTGTGAATTCATTTAATAATTCACTAGTTTTTGGAGCTTCCCTCTTTCTTCAATCCCCATTAGTGGCTCCATCAACATACTTAACCAATTGATTGGTTGGGGGCCTCTACCGTGAACAAAGAATCAAGCAAGTTGTAAGGTAATTAGTGAATATTGCTCTTTTCTATAATTTCTCAATGTTTCTCTCTTCTCAACCCCTCTCAAGCTTGAGAAGCTTAATTGGTATGGTTTTTTTAAATGCTATTGAAGTTAATTGGTGAATAGTAGTGAAGAGTTACATAATTTAATAAATGCTATTGAAGTTAATTTTCATTTATGTTTAAATTCTAATGGTTTTTATGTAATTTCTCTCTCTCACTCAAGAAATGGTCATACTCATGACCCATTCTCAATCCAAAGAAGCTTTTCATAAAGCTTTTCCTTAATCCAAGATTAAGCTATGCTTGAGGCCAAATTAATGGTTTTTTTTTTCTATGCTTTTAGTTTATGTATATTAATGATTCAATCCATTATGGATTAATAATCCAATTAGAGATTATTTTTAATTATTTCCTTAATGATAAGCATTATCCCTTAGAAAAATTGAGATTTATCAGTCATAGCAGCGGAGCTATGGCAAAATTTTTATAAAAAATTATGCATAAAATAATCTCATTCAAAGCATAAAAAGAGGACTTCCTACCATATTCTAGGAATTATCATCCTAGATTAATTGAAAGAATTTCATTATAATCATGGAGAAATTAAATTTTAATATCATGCATAAAGGATAAGTTTTTATATCAAAAGTGTTATTTTTACCATTTTTATTTCATGCATAAAAGTATGCATAAAGGATAAATTTTTATATCAAAAGTGTTACTTTTATCATTTTTAATTTTCATGCATAGAAGTATGCATAAAGGAAAATTTTTATATCAAAAGTGTTACTTTTATCATTTTTATTTACATGCATAGAAGTATGCATAATGGATAAATTTTTATATCAAAAGTGTTACTTTTATCATTTTTATTTTCATGCATAGAAGTATGCATAATGGATAAATTTTTATATCAAAAGTGTTACTTTTAGCATAATTGAATTTCATGCATAGAGGTATGCATAAGAGATGAATATTTTATTATAAAAGTGTTACTTTTACAATAATTGAAATTCATGCATAGAGGTATGCATAAGAGATGAATATTTTATTATAAAAGTGTTACTTTTACAATAATTAAAATTCATGCATAGAGGTATGCATAAGAGATGAATATTTTATTATAAAAGTGTTACTTTTAGCATAATTGAATTTCATGCATAGAGGTATGCATAAGAGATGATAATTTTATTATAAAAGTGTTACTTTTAGCAAAATTAAATTTCATGCATAGAAGTATGCATAAAAGATATGGGAAGTGATAAGATATGATAAGATGCATATAAGATGAGTTAAGATGTGATAAGATGTGTATGGGATGAGATAAGAAGTGTATGAGATGAGATAAGATGTATATGGGTTGTGATAGGGTGAGAATGGATGTGATATAAAAGATTAGATATGAAGGTATATGGGGTTATATGAATGGGAATGTGAAAATGGATGTATGTATGTGGATGTGTGGATGTGGAGATGGTAGTGTGGATGTATGCATGTGAAAATGGATGTATGCATGAAGATGTATATGCATAGATGTGAATGTGGATGTAGACGTGGTTGTATAGAAGTGAATGTGGAATGTGGATATGGATGTATGTATGTATGTGGATGTAGATGTGGATGTATAGATGTGAATGGGAATATAGATGTGGATATAGATGTGAATGTGAATGTAGATGTGGATGTATGTGAATGTGGATGTAGATGTGGTTGTATAGATGTGAATGTGGAACGTGGATGTGGATGTATGTATGTATGTGGATGTAGATATGTATGTATAGATGTGAATGGAAATGTGGATGTGGATATATGTGAATGTGGATGTAGATGTGGATGTATAGATGTGAATGTGGAATGTGGATGTGGATGTATGTATGTATGTGGATGTAGATGTGGATGTATAGATGTGAATGGGAATGTGGATGTGGATGTATGTATGTATGTGGATATGGATGTATGAATGAGGACGTGATAGTGGATGTATGCATGTGGATGTGGATGTATGAATGAGGACGTGATAGTGGATGTATGCATGTGGATGTGGATGTATGGATGTGGATATGGATGTGTATGTATGAATGTGGATATGGGATGTGGATGTATAAATGAGGATGTGAAAATGGAGGTAAACATGTAGATGTGGATGTATGGATGTGAATGTGGATGTGGATGTGGATGTGAATATATGATATGTGATGTGAAGGAATCTGAAGTGAAGAGATGGAAAATGATGTGATTGGATGAGTACACATATAAATGGAATGAGGAATAAGTAATGTGGATTATATGAGGGATAATGTGGAAAAATTAGAGTTAATATAGAAATTGTATTTGTAAACTGTTTGTAAATGCTGTTTGTAAATGGCTGTTTTATGTCAAGAATGCTGGGAAAGCATTTTGACCGTCTTGTGATTAAGGTCGTGGAGACCTAACTGATAAAGTTGCAACTGCTGACGGAGAGTCAATGGAGGACGTCTCGCGTAGCAAGGTCGGCCGAGGTCTTGACCAGCCTCGGTTCGATTAAAATGGTGAGCTTCCGGTACGGTGGATGAGGGACCAAGGAAGCGGCCTATGAGTGAAGCGCTAGGTCACCTACGAAGGATCCTAGAGGGTGCTGACCATACGGTGCTCGGGCTCTGGGTCGCCTAGGATACCCACGCGTGCGTCGAGGAAGATATTGGAACAAGGAGTAAGAGTTGTTTTGTGAAACCGAGCATGGATCTGGTTGACTGACCTTGCTGGTCCTCAACGGATGAGTCCATGGCTCTTTTATATGGATCTGTTGGTTGATCTTGCTGATCTTCAACGAGAGTCCATCTTGATAAGTGATTATATTGCCGAGTATTATGGGCTAGGAACTATGGAAACGGCCTCTGTGTGGACAGGTGGTGAGCGTTCTAGTTGCCAATGATGCCATAGATACTCTGATGAAGGAATGATGGGAAATTATGAATCAACCGGATAAATTGAAAGATTGTGATCAGTGGTACTATGGTTTCATTAAAGGATTGTTTTAAAGTTAGCTGATGCTAAGAAAAAGGCAATTTCATATTGGGTGTGTAAGTGGTGTGGCTAGTTTTATGTTTGCATGAACTTCCGGCTAGGGGGTCTTGGAACTCTTTTCCTTGGTACCCGGGACAAAACCTAACCAAATTCCAAATTGGATCCCATCACTACAGTGGTTGGGCGGTTGGCTAACCCATGGGATCGGATGGGGTTAGGCTGGACTGATGGATCCGTAAATCGAGACTCAAACTTTTGTTTTTACGATAGATAAAATAAATCCCGGACAGTAACTGTTCTATGGATAGGAATCAACGGCTGTGCCTCTTGAATGGGGAAAAAAGCGTTGATCCCAATGATCCAAGTGCAAGTTTCTTCCTTAATCTGACCATGTATCTTATAGATGCAATTGGATCAGCTCGAACAGAAATGTTCTTGACTACGTTAGAGTAAAAAGTTATCCAGGTGGAATCGCCCGTGCTTTCCGGTAAAGGAAGTTTTTCCGGGTTCGGTTTTGGAACAACCGACGGATTAGTCTCTTATCCGGATATCCGTGGGTGAGGCCCCGAATGTGGGACCCCTGTCCCGCGCGAGAAGTGCTACTTCCGCTGCCAGTATCGTGAATCCGTTGCTCGGTGGGAACAGGGATCTCACAGTTGGTATCAGAGCATTTGGTTAATAAAGATCAACTGAGAAGACAAATATGTCAAAAATTTATCAAGAAGCACAAAAAGGTTGTAATTGTGTGATATAATTCATACAATTTGATATTCAAACTGAAATTCGTAATTTGGTAATTGGGTCTTCAGATGGAAGTACCGTAATTATATAGAATCCCTGACTTGCTTGAGGCCTAGACATGATGGTATTTACCTTATAATTCCAAGAGCCACGACTACCCGTATATACCGAGAGTATACTGCAGCTCTTTACTGACAGTATATACGAGTAAATCTAAGACTTGAAATTATAAGCGTTAATGCTATCCAGATGACGAATTCGAATGTGGTTGATATGATTTTTAATTCTGTTTGAGAATTGATGAATTGATTTGGATTCTGATTGAAAAATGATGATTTTCAAAATTTAGTTGAAATGTAATAAGCTGAGCGAAACCACAATGAGGATGAATGGGACGAGTCCCAGTGATGATATTCATAACTGGAATGATGATAATGAATTCAGCAAATCACTATGAGATTAGTGGGTTGTGCTGTCAAATTGTTACTGTTAACACTTGATCAGTAGATCAAGTTAAGGGATGACAAATTGAGAACTTGCTTGACTGAAATTCCCGTGGAGGAATGTTCAGAAGGAAATTTTTCGGTCTAATGGACCATTATCATGTTAAAGATATGAATGACATGATCTGAATATTAATGATGAGTTCTATATAAGGGATATTTATCCCAGTGTTCTGTTGGGTTGACCAGAATATAAGGAACCCCAAAATAAAATTGGATGTTAAGAAAAAGAGTTGTCCTCTACCTTGCGAGATGAGGACATCTCGCACTTTTTAAGTGGGGTAGAATGTAAGATTCCTCCCCAGCCTTCGAGGTATACAGGAGTAAGAATCTCCCTTTCTGATCTTATAATTATTCCCTCTCTAAAATAAAAGAAAGTTCTGTTTAACAAAGGAAGACCCTTTTCCTAAAATACTTCTCAAGAGTCCCACCTATTTTAAGGATTCAGAACAATGAGTTCAGAAGTGAGAATGGATGTTTTGGATATCAAGGTTTTGGTCTTCATTCGAGTACGGCCCAAAAGAAGTTCTTTATCTCTTGGGGAGTATATGAAGTTATCCCCCAAATATTGTGAGCCTTATATCTGAATTCAATGAAAGTAGGTGACTTAGCCTACAAGCTTCTTTTATCTCTTCATCTCAAAATTCTTAATGCCTTCTATAGAAAAATGTGTCAAACCCAAATCATGGAAAGACGGTAAAACTTCAGTGGCAAGTTACCGTTGGCTTCTAAGTTACGCTAGCTCCTTCCTTTATATAAGTCGTAACTTTTACTTATCGCTCACAGTAATCTTACTTCCATCGATCTCCTTTCTTTCTTAATCTCCTTCATGGCTTGGCAACAAGAACTAGTTTTATCCATAATGATTCCTCACCTTCAAGACGCAAGTGAATCTGTGAAGAAGGATTTTATAGAGCAGTATGAGCGCTCACTTTTCCCTCACTTGGGAACTTCTGTAGCGCAAACCAAATGGCGGACCTATCAAAACATAACTAGGGTAACACCCTGGGGTCAGCAGCACTTTCGTAACAATGTCCGCTTGGCCATGGTTATTGAAGCTTTGGGTTTGGGTCCCCGATACTACTGTGTCATGAGATCAAGGCATCTTGGGTTTTCTGAGCGGGTCTTCTTACTGGCATGTTTTCTTCCTCATGAGAAGATATGCCTTTATCCCATTTTTGGCTTGCCTCTCAGAGGTCCTTTTGTTAGATCACCTCATACCACTGAGATAGGTGCAGCAATAACCAACAGAATTATTCCCATAGATGAGTTACCTTATACTTGTGCAGCTTGTGAGGACTGCTTTTGTGATCATATGATGGACGGGCTTATGGAAGTGTAAAGAGTTCTTCTATCTTTACTGTATAAGTTCCGAGAATGAATAAAGTTTAATCTTGTTCTTATTTTGAATCTTGCTCTCTTTAAGACGTTTCTTGGTGGTTAATCTTGATTAAAATTTTTCCCTAAGTCTCATATTCGTGCATCTTGCGAAATTATCCCAGTTTGCGAGATGAGGACATCTCGCATTTTTTAAGTGGGGTAGAATGTAAGATTCCTCCCCCACCCCCTTTTTGATGTCTAGTATCTTTCCCTGTAATCAATCCCTCTTCAGAAATATAAAGACCTTGTTTCTATCTGTTTTAGCCTAGAGAGAGAAAAATATTCTAGAGAGAGAATATTCAGATTTTGAATATTTTTGGATAGAAAAATATCTCTTCTAATTCAGATGAGTTCCCCTGAAACAGAAATTCAAAAAGAATTTTCCAATGTGCAATTAGAATTAATTGAAAATAGGTATAAAGAACCTTAGCCTAAGGGTCTAGATTTTCAGAAATCTTTAGACTATGGTCCAATTAAGGCTCCTATGGACCAATAGCATCAATCCATGTGTAGGGAGGAGATAAATCCAACTTGTAAAAAAGAAAATACCCAAAAATGAGTAAATGCTCACATGAGGTGAAGAGTTGAAAATGTACAAGGTTTATTAGTAAAAAACTATATGCAATATTAAAAATATGAGATATTTTGGGTATAATGATTTTATTATGACACATATGTAAGGAAGGGGAGTCCCTTAAATGCTCACATAAGATGAAGAGTTGAAAATGTACAAGGTTTATTAGTAAAAAAACTATGAGAAATATTAAAATGATTCCATTATGACACATATGTAAGGAAGGGGAGTTCTTTAAAGGAGGTGCATATTTCACATAAGATGAAGAGTTGAAAATGTACAAGGTTTATTAGTAAAAAAACTATGAGCAATATTAAAATGATTCTATTATGACACATATGTAAGGAAGGGGAGTTCTTTAAAGGAGGTGCATATTTCACATGCTTGAATGAGTTTTAAACTCATAAAAATTGAGATATTTCATCTCTCCTCTCTCCTCATTCAAGTCTAGTTCCAAAAAGTTAGCTTAACTGACCTAAAAATGGTCAAATATTGACCAAACTGATTTAGAAAATTCTAGAATCAGTTTGTTTGGTTAGGAGCTCAATTTTTCCTATAAATAGAAGCCTCCCCCTTGTTGAAAAATAGATAGTGTTTATGCATCGTTACTCTACTCCACCTAAGCCAAGAACTGTGAATTCATTTAATAATTCACTAGTTTTTGGAGCTTCCCTCTTTCTTCAATCCCCATTAGTGGCTCCATCAACATACTTAACCAATTGATTGGTTGGGGGCCTCTACCGTGAACAAAGAATCAAGCAAGTTGTAAGGTAATTAGTGAATATTGCTCTTTTCTATAATTTCTCAATGTTTCTCTCTTCTCAACCCCTCTCAAGCTTGAGAAGCTTAATTGGTATGGTTTTTTTAAATGCTATTGAAGTTAATTGGTGAATAGTAGTGAAGAGTTACATAATTTAATAAATGCTATTGAAGTTAATTTTCATTTATGTTTAAATTCTAATGGTTTTTATGTAATTTCTCTCTCTCACTCAAGAAATGGTCATACTCATGACCCATTCTCAATCCAAAAGAAGCTTTTCATAAAGCTTTTCCTTAATCCAAGATTAAGCTATGCTTGAGGCCAAATTAATGGTTTTTTTTTTCTATGCTTTTAGTTTATGTATATTAATGATTCAATCCATTATGGATTAATAATCCAATTAGAGATTATTTTTAATTATTTCCTTAATGATAAGCATTATCCCTTAGAAAAATTGAGATTTATCAGTCATAGCAGCGGAGCTATGGCAAAATTTTTATAAAAAATTATGCATAAAATAATCTCATTCAAAGCATAAAAAGAGGACTTCCTACCATATTCTAGGAATTATCATCCTAGATTAATTGAAAGAATTTCATTATAATCATGGAGAAATTAAATTTTAATATCATGCATAAAGGATAAGTTTTTATATCAAAAGTGTTATTTTTACCATTTTTATTTCATGCATAAAAGTATGCATAAAGGATAAATTTTTATATCAAAAGTGTTACTTTTATCATTTTTAATTTTCATGCATAGAAGTATGCATAAAGGAAAATTTTTATATCAAAAGTGTTACTTTTATCATTTTTATTTACATGCATAGAAGTATGCATAATGGATAAATTTTTATATCAAAAGTGTTACTTTTATCATTTTTATTTTCATGCATAGAAGTATGCATAATGGATAAATTTTTATATCAAAAGTGTTACTTTTAGCATAATTGAATTTCATGCATAGAGGTATGCATAAGAGATGAATATTTTATTATAAAAGTGTTACTTTTACAATAATTGAAATTCATGCATAGAGGTATGCATAAGAGATGAATATTTTATTATAAAAGTGTTACTTTTACAATAATTAAAATTCATGCATAGAGGTATGCATAAGAGATGAATATTTTATTATAAAAGTGTTACTTTTAGCATAATTGAATTTCATGCATAGAGGTATGCATAAGAGATGATAATTTTATTATAAAAGTGTTACTTTTAGCAAAATTAAATTTCATGCATAGAAGTATGCATAAAAGATATGGGAAGTGATAAGATATGATAAGATGCATATAAGATGAGTTAAGATGTGATAAGATGTGTATGGGATGAGATAAGAAGTGTATGAGATGAGATAAGATGTATATGGGTTGTGATAGGGTGAGAATGGATGTGATATAAAAGATTAGATATGAAGGTATATGGGGTTATATGAATGGGAATGTGAAAATGGATGTATGTATGTGGATGTGTGGATGTGGAGATGGTAGTGTGGATGTATGCATGTGAAAATGGATGTATGCATGAAGATGTATATGCATAGATGTGAATGTGGATGTAGACGTGGTTGTATAGAAGTGAATGTGGAATGTGGATATGGATGTATGTATGTATGTGGATGTAGATGTGGATGTATAGATGTGAATGGGAATATAGATGTGGATATAGATGTGAATGTGAATGTAGATGTGGATGTATGTGAATGTGGATGTAGATGTGGTTGTATAGATGTGAATGTGGAACGTGGATGTGGATGTATGTATGTATGTGGATGTAGATATGTATGTATAGATGTGAATGGAAATGTGGATGTGGATATATGTGAATGTGGATGTAGATGTGGATGTATAGATGTGAATGTGGAATGTGGATGTGGATGTATGTATGTATGTGGATGTAGATGTGGATGTATAGATGTGAATGGGAATGTGGATGTGGATGTATGTATGTATGTGGATATGGATGTATGAATGAGGACGTGATAGTGGATGTATGCATGTGGATGTGGATGTATGAATGAGGACGTGATAGTGGATGTATGCATGTGGATGTGGATGTATGGATGTGGATATGGATGTGTATGTATGAATGTGGATATGGGATGTGGATGTATAAATGAGGATGTGAAAATGGAGGTAAACATGTAGATGTGGATGTATGGATGTGAATGTGGATGTGGATGTGGATGTGAATATATGATATGTGATGTGAAGGAATCTGAAGTGAAGAGATGGAAAATGATGTGATTGGATGAGTACACATATAAATGGAATGAGGAATAAGTAATGTGGATTATATGAGGGATAATGTGGAAAAATTAGAGTTAATATAGAAATTGTATTTGTAAACTGTTTGTAAATGCTGTTTGTAAATGGCTGTTTTATGTCAAGAATGCTGGGAAAGCATTTTGACCGTCTTGTGATTAAGGTCGTGGAGACCTAACTGATAAAGTTGCAACTGCTGACGGAGAGTCAATGGAGGACGTCTCGCGTAGCAAGGTCGGCCGAGGTCTTGACCAGCCTCGGTTCGATTAAAATGGTGAGCTTCCGGTACGGTGGATGAGGGACCAAGGAAGCGGCCTATGAGTGAAGCGCTAGGTCACCTGCGAAGGATCCTAGAGGGTGCTGACCATACGGTGCTCGGGCTCTGGGTCGCCTAGGATACCCACGCGTGCGTCGAGGAAGATATTGGAACAAGGAGTAAGAGTTGTTTTGTGAAACCGAGCATGGATCTGGTTGACTGACCTTGCTGGTCCTCAACGGATGAGTCCATGGCTCTTTTATATGGATCTGTTGGTTGATCTTGCTGATCTTCAACGAGAGTCCATCTTGATAAGTGATTATATTGCCGAGTATTATGGGCTAGGAACTATGGAAACGGCCTCTGTGTGGACAGGTGGTGAGCGTTCTAGTTGCCAATGATGCCATAGATACTCTGATGAAGGAATGATGGGAAATTATGAATCAACCGGATAAATTGAAAGATTGTGATCAGTGGTACTATGGTTTCATTAAAGGATTGTTTTAAAGTTAGCTGATGCTAAGAAAAAGGCAATTTCATATTGGGTGTGTAAGTGGTGTGGCTAGTTTTATGTTTGCATGAACTTCCGGCTAGGGGGTCTTGGAACTCTTTTCCTTGGTACCCGGGACAAAACCTAACCAAATTCCAAATTGGATCCCATCACTACAGTGGTTGGGCGGTTGGCTAACCCATGGGATCGGATGGGGTTAGGCTGGACTGATGGATCCGTAAATCGAGACTCAAACTTTTGTTTTTACGATAGATAAAATAAATCCCGGACAGTAACTGTTCTATGGATAGGAATCAACGGCTGTGCCTCTTGAATGGGGAAAAAAGCGTTGATCCCAATGATCCAAGTGCAAGTTTCTTCCTTAATCTGACCATGTATCTTATAGATGCAATTGGATCAGCTCGAACAGAAATGTTCTTGACTACGTTAGAGTAAAAAGTTATCCAGGTGGAATCGCCCGTGCTTTCCGGTAAAGGAAGTTTTTCCGGGTTCGGTTTTGGAACAACCGACGGATTAGTCTCTTATCCGGATATCCGTGGGTGAGGCCCCGAATGTGGGACCCCTGTCCCGCGCGAGAAGTGCTACTTCCGCTGCCAGTATCGTGAATCCGTTGCTCGGTGGGAACAGGGATCTCACAGTATAATGGATTGAATCATTAATATACATAAACTAAAAGCATAGAAAAAAAAAACCATTAATTTGGCCTCAAGCATAGCTTAATCTTGGATTAAGGAAAAGCTTTATGAAAAGCTTCTTTTGGATTGAGAATGGGTCATGAGTATGACCATTTCTTGAGTGAGAGAGAGAAATTACATAAAAACCATTAGAATTTAAACATAAATGAAAATTAACTTCAATAGCATTTATTAAATTATGTAACTCTTCACTACTATTCACCAATTAACTTCAATAGCATTTAAAAAAACCATACCAATTAAGCTTCTCAAGCTTGAGAGGGGTTGAGAAGAGAGAAACATTGAGAAATTATAGAAAAGAGCAATATTCACTAATTACCTTACAACTTGCTTGATTCTTTGTTCACGGTAGAGGCCCCCAACCAATCAATTGGTTAAGTATGTTGATGGAGCCACTAATGGGGATTGAAGAAAGAGGGAAGCTCCAAAAACTAGTGAATTATTAAATGAATTCACAGTTCTTGGCTTAGGTGGAGTAGAGTAACGATGCATAAACACTATCTATTTTTCAACAAGGGGGAGGCTTCTATTTATAGGAAAAATTGAGCTCCTAACCAAACAAACTGATTCTAGAATTTTCTAAATCAGTTTGGTCAATATTTGACCATTTTTAGGTCAGTTAAGCTAACTTTTTGGAACTAGACTTGAATGAGGAGAGAGGAGAGATGAAATATCTCAATTTTTATGAGTTTAAAACTCATTCAAGCATGTGAAATATGCACCTCCTTTAAAGAACTCCCCTTCCTTACATATGTGTCATAATAGAATCATTTTAATATTGCTCATAGTTTTTTTACTAATAAACCTTGTACATTTTCAACTCTTCATCTTATGTGAAATATGCACCTCCTTTAAAGAACTCCCCTTCCTTACATATGTGTCATAATGGAATCATTTTAATATTTCTCATAGTTTTTTTACTAATAAACCTTGTACATTTTCAACTCTTCATCTTATGTGAGCATTTAAGGGACTCCCCTTCCTTACATATGTGTCATAATAAAATCATTATACCCAAAATATCTCATATTTTTAATATTGCATATAGTTTTTTACTAATAAACCTTGTACATTTTCAACTCTTCACCTCATGTGAGCATTTACTCATTTTTGGGTATTTTCTTTTTTACAAGTTGGATTTATCTCCTCCCTACACATGGATTGATGCTATTGGTCCATAGGAGCCTTAATTGGACCATAGTCTAAAGATTTCTGAAAATCTAGACCCTTAGGCTAAGGTTCTTTATACCTATTTTCAATTAATTCTAATTGCACATTGGAAAATTCTTTTTGAATTTCTGTTTCAGGGGAACTCATCTGAATTAGAAGAGATATTTTTCTATCCAAAAATATTCAAAATCTGAATATTCTCTCTCTAGAATATTTTTCTCTCTCTAGGCTAAAACAGATAGAAACAAGGTCTTTATATTTCTGAAGAGGGATTGATTACAGGGAAAGATACTAGACATCAAAAAGGGGGTGGGGGAGGAATCTTACATTCTACCCCACTTAAAAAATGCGAGATGTCCTCATCTCGCAAACTGGGATAATTTCGCAAGATGCACGAATATGAGACTTAGGGAAAAATTTTAATCAAGATTAACCACCAAGAAACGTCTTAAAGAGAGCAAGATTCAAAATAAGAACAAGATTAAACTTTATTCATTCTCGGAACTTATACAGTAAAGATAGAAGAACTCTTTACACTTCCATAAGCCCGTCCATCATATGATCACAAAAGCAGTCCTCACAAGCTGCACAAGTATAAGGTAACTCATCTATGGGAATAATTCTGTTGGTTATTGCTGCACCTATCTCAGTGGTATGAGGTGATCTAACAAAAGGACCTCTGAGAGGCAAGCCAAAAATGGGATAAAGGCATATCTTCTCATGAGGAAGAAAACATGCCAGTAAGAAGACCCGCTCAGAAAACCCAAGATGCCTTGATCTCATGACACAGTAGTATCGGGGACCCAAACCCAAAGCTTCAATAACCATGGCCAAGCGGACATTGTTACGAAAGTGCTGCTGACCCCAGGGTGTTACCCTAGTTATGTTTTGATAGGTCCGCCATTTGGTTTGCGCTACAGAAGTTCCCAAGTGAGGGAAAAGTGAGCGCTCATACTGCTCTATAAAATCCTTCTTCACAGATTCACTTGCGTCTTGAAGGTGAGGAATCATTATGGATAAAACTAGTTCTTGTTGCCAAGCCATGAAGGAGATTAAGAAAGAAAGGAGATCGATGGAAGTAAGATTACTGTGAGCGATAAGTAAAAGTTACGACTTATATAAAGGAAGGAGCTAGCGTAACTTAGAAGCCAACGGTAACTTGCCACTGAAGTTTTACCGTCTTTCCATGATTTGGGTTTGACACATTTTTCTATAGAAGGCATTAAGAATTTTGAGATGAAGAGATAAAAGAAGCTTGTAGGCTAAGTCACCTACTTTCATTGAATTCAGATATAAGGCTCACAATATTTGGGGGATAACTTCATATACTCCCCAAGAGATAAAGAACTTCTTTTGGGCCGTACTCGAATGAAGACCAAAACCTTGATATCCAAAACATCCATTCTCACTTCTGAACTCATTGTTCTGAATCCTTAAAATAGGTGGGACTCTTGAGAAGTATTTTAGGAAAAGGGTCTTCCTTTGTTAAACAGAACTTTCTTTTATTTTAGAGAGGGAATAATTATAAGATCAGAAAGGGAGATTCTTACTCCTGTATACCTCGAAGGCTGGGGAGGAATCTTATAAGAAATAAGACGATAAGAATAGTTCTATTAAGAGAGAAGTATCTCCAAAAATAGAAATTCGAATTTAGGTGATAGGAGGTCGTATTTAGAGTACTTTTACATACTTAGAGTCCATGCATACTAAAAATATGGAAAAAAACAACACATTTCTAAAGATGGCGCGTTTGTGGCTACACACAGACGTTTTTGCCTATTCTGCCCGTGTGATGGCTTGTAGACTAGATGCCTTTCGGTTTTTTTGACTGGATATATGACCATATTCTGAGTTTTTATCAGAGAGTTATGGCCGAAACAATTTGCTGATTTTGTCAGGGTCTCTACACAGAAAGAACTGTAAGAAGGCAGCAAGTAATCCTAGAGCTTGAGATGTATATATCCCTTCATTCTTATCTAATATCTTAGAAGAGAAGGTTAGATTGCTATGGTCTTTTGGAAGAAGAGACCAAAACTCAATAGCTTTTCTTTTAGAGAAAGAATAGTATGCCGTAGCCCTGTAGAGAGAAGGCTATTTTGCCATAGACCTTAGAAAGAGAGAAGAGTCACAGTACGAGTAAGAGGAGATAAAGCTTGGGGATGATTGGATGATTTCAATCATAAGAAAAGGTATTAGAAGACTCTATTCTCATATGTCAAGTTCTAAAGCTCTTGTGAACGAGCAAAGGTAACGATAAACGATAAATTTCTATAAGGTATATACATATTTTGTTTTTCAATTATATATCATTCTTAGGGGTTGAGCTATGGCCCCGGATTCTCTATTAATTGTTAATAGTGATCTATTTGATTGATTTACTATTTAAAGTTTGTATTCTTTTAAACAACAGCATATGCCTTAATGAAGAATGTCTCATCGCAATCTCGAGTTGAAATACTAAAATCTTTGTGAAAAGGATTGTTTTCTTAAGAAGGTAACATGAATTCTAGTCCTATGGTTTAGTGATGAGTAAATGGATTGTTATCTTGGTTAAATTAAGATACATGTACAACTCTCCCTGCCTTGACGCTGCCCCATTCTTGTGCTTGTATAGCCGGATGGCAGAGACGTTAGTAAGGCCCGGAGTTGGCCCATGGTATCCCTCATACCATTGGGAGAATGAGGTTCGCCGATTGAGGCAAGTGATTGTGATGCTGCCTAGTTCTGAGGGCCCAGGCTAGTGCGGTGAATTAGCCCATCCTAGTACGCAGACATCCCTCTGAGGGGCGGGAGGATCGAGCGATGGAGCCCGAGAGGGCGACAGGCCGGCTTGAGTCTTCGCCAGCAGCGCGGCCGACGTGAGCTGTATGGTCTCGTAGGGTTTTGCCCAGCATGTAGAGGCTAGAAGGCCGAATTCTAGATCATCGACGGTATAAAGGAAAAGAATAAGAAAGACGGTTTGGCTTGTATGAAATTGATTCATGTATAAACTTTTTTTTTATATAAATCTTGTCTTGGCATTATTGTATTGTGTAAAAAGGCTGTTTTAACAAACCTTGTGAAAAGGACCTTAATTAAGGAACATGTTTATTTATGTCAAACAGTGTGGTAGGATTAATTAGAAAATAAATTGACGCGTGAGTAGGGTGGAAAGTGGGAGGATGGAATGCCCCGACGGCACCATCCTACACGGACGGGTGGACCCGATTAGTCGGGTAGCTTTCCAACATATTAAGTGAAAGCCCTACGTTGTTAGATAAATAGGTTCTCCGGCAATTTTATTCTAGAAGACTAGGCCAGCGGCTGTGCCTTGCATGGATGAGGAAAAAAGCGGTCTTACCTATGAATCGTATCCTTGAATCTCTGCATGGTCAAGGTGTCGATGACTAGGAAATTTTCTCCAAGATAAGACTTAGTGGACTATCTTAAGTGTTTCCTCTATTTTTGGAAGGGGGAACCTTACAAATGATATCAGAACCAATTTTAGTTCCTAGGATTTGTTTCTTAAAGATTAACTATCAAGGAAGTAAAACAAGTGATTGTTTATCATATGAGGATGTAAGGTTCCCCCTTCCAAAAAATGGAGGAAACACTTAAGATAGTCCACTAAGTCTTAACTTGGAGAAAATTTCCTACTCATCGACACCTTGACCATGCAGAGATTCAAGGATACGATTCATAGGTAAGACCTAGTTCTATCCCGCAGGGGGAGCGTAGTCTTCTAAAAATCAAATTACCCATAGGTAAAATGATCATAAATTGGGCAACTACTAGACTTGATGTCTAGAGACAACGCTTTTTTCCTCATCTTATGCAAGGCACAGCCGCCGCTGACCTAGTTTTTTAGAATAGAGTTGCCCAAGAACCTAACTATCTAACGTAGGGCTTTTACTTAATCTATTAGAAAGCTACCCGACTAATCGGGTCCACCCATCCGTAGGATGGTGCCGTCAGGGCATTTCATCCTCCCACTTTCCACCCTACTCACGCGTCAATTTGTTTTCTAATTAATCCTACCACACTGTTTGACATAAACAAACATGTTCCTTAATTAAGGCCCTTTCACAAGGTTTATTAAAACAGCCTTTGCCTTTTTCCACAATACAATAATACCAAAGATAAGATTTATAAAAACAAAGTTTAAACATGAATCAATTTCATACAAGCCAAACTGGCTCTCTTATTCTTTTTCCTTTATACCGCCGATGATCTAGAATTCGGCCTTCCAGCCTCCACATGCTGGGCAAAACCCTACGGGACCATACACCTCATCGTCGGCCGCTGGCGAGGACTCAAGCCGGCCTGTCGCCCTCTCAGGCTCCATCGCTCGATCCTCCCGCCCCTCAAAGGGATGTCTGCGCACTAGGGTGGGCTAATTCACCGCACTAGCCTGGGCCCTCAGAACTAGGCAGCATCATCACAATCACTTGCCTCAATCGGCAAACCTCATTCTCCCAATGGTATGAGGGATACCATGGGCCAACTCCGGGCCTTACTAACGTCTCCGCCGTCTGGCTATACAAGCACAAGAACGGGGCAGCGTCAAGGCAGGGAGAAGTTATACCCTGTACCTTAATTTAACCAAGATAACAATCCATTTACTCACTAAACCATATGACTAGGATCCATGTCACCTTCTTTAAGAAAACAATCTTTTTCACAAAGATTTTAGCATTTCAACTTGAGATTACGATAAGACATTCTTTATTAAGGCATATGCTATTGCTTAAAAGAATACAAACTTTAAATGGTAAATCAATCAAATAGATCACTGTAACAATCAATAGAGAAGCCGGGGCCATACCTCAACCCCTAAGAATGATATGTAAATAAAAAACAAAATATATATATACCTTATAGAAATTTATCGTTTATCTCGTTGTCCTTGCTTGTCAACAAGAGCTTTAGAACTTGACATATGAGAATAGAGTCTTCTAATACCTTGTCCTTTGATTGAAATCATCCAATAATCTCCAAGCTTTATCTCCTCTTACTCATACTGTGATTCTTATCTCTTTCTAAGATCTATGGCAAAATAGCCTTCTCCTACAGGTCTACAGCATAGTATTCTTTCTCTAAAAGAAAAGCTATGGAGTTTTGGTCTCTTCCTCCGAAAGACTATAGAAATCTAAGCTTCTTTTCTAAGATATTAGATAAGAATGAAGGGATATAAGCATCTTCAACTCTAGGATTACCTTGAGGCTACTTGCTGTCTTCTCACAGTTTTCTCTATGTAGAGACCCTGACAGAAACAGCAAACTGTTTCGGCCATAAATCTCTGATAAAAACTCAGAATATGGTCATGTAACCAGTCAAAAGAACGGGAAGGCATCTGGTCTACAAGCCAACGCGGGCAGAATAGGAAAAAACGTCTATATATAGCCACAAACGCGCCGTCTTTGGAAACATGTTGTTTTTTTCCACATTTTTAGTATGCATGGACTCTAAATGTGTAAAAGTACTCTAAATATGACCTCTTATCACCTAAACTCGAAATTCTATTTTTGGGGATACTTATCTCTTAATAGAACTATATTCTTATGTTCTTATTTCTTTTAGGATTTTTGGAGCTAATATTTTTATTCTAACACTTTTCTAATGTTTCTAGCCTTATTGTCTCACTCTTTCTAATTACACCCTCTTTTCTTATTGAAATCTATATTAAAAGAGACACATACATACATGGCTTGGGAGGGACGTTACAGAGGATGAATCTATCATCTCTACTGGCCATAGAAGTGATTTGAATATCCTCACATGTTGAGACAATCATCCTATGAAATTGTGCTTGTATCTTGGGGGTGCACACGCAAGATATTTGTACAATAAATTTGAGAAATAAGATTGGGGAGAAAACCTTTTGTGAGGAAAAACATAGGGTGATCAAATTAAGAAACTAGTGAGAGATTGAATGACCAGAAGGATAGACCGAAACTTGTGTAGAGAAATTTTCAGGATATATCTCATTAACTTGCATATTATAAATTAATAAGATTATAACTCCATCAACATTTGAATAGTTAACGTGTGATGCCATCCACTGGATGCTTTACACTAGGACGATCATCCAAGATCTTGAACCCATCTCAGACAAACATGGGTCTAACTTCGGATGTGTAATTTCCAGAGGATCATGCTCTTAGATGTGTTAATCCCAAGATACTAGATGTGTAATTTTAAGAAAACTAATCATCTCAGACGTGTTCATCCTGATAATCTTTGGATGTGTCAATCCCAAGGCACCAGATGTGTAATTCTCAAAAAATGAAGATCTCAGATATATTAATCCGGAGTGCCTTTAGATGTGGCACTGTGATAAGTATTTGATAGTTTTGAACTTTTCATGGATACAATGAAAGAAGCAAGTTCACATTTGCTCGTCTAAAAATCGTAAGAAATGCCGAAGTAGTTGGAAGCACTGTTGTCAATCTAACCACCCACGAGAACCAAAATCAGTTATGGGATGCTATGAAATTACACCTTCGTGAAAGGTTTTGTCCTCTAGGATTTCGAGAGGATAAAATGAATGAATTTTTGGAGCTAACCCAAAAAAGGAAGACCCAAAAAGAATACCACCAAACTTTTGTTAAACTTCTCCAATTTGCTCCAGAGATGGGTGAGGTAACTCTTCTCCATCGATTCATTTGGAAGCTTAATCTACCTTTGAATAACCTCATCAAGAATGTAAAACTATCCTCTATTTCAGAAGCCATAAATTATAGCCAGACTGTGATAAAGTGTTTTTTTAATATAAAAAGTATCGAGAAGGACATGAGTCCTTCCATGTTAATCAAGAAGAGGTCTCCTAATTCAAGAGGAACGTCAAGCCCACCCCTGGCTACAAGGAATCATGAGCTAGAGCAAAAATTAGGTTAAGAAGTAGGGATAGCTGGGTTAAAGATAACCAAAATTAACAAGTATTTCTATGAGTAAATAGAAGAGGATTGGTGCAAGATTCATGTGAAGTAATGTGTGTGATGAATAGAGGTATTCTACAAGACGATACTAAGATTATGAAATTGCTATCATAGGTTAGATTGCATAAGGATTGATTCCCTTATGTTTTTCCATGATAATTTGTTAAGTACCATACTACATGGGGGTATAGAATAAGGAATTTGAAGGTTCATATCATATGAGAGGTATATGGATGCATGAAATTAGGATAATAAGGCCAATTAACTTTAGAATAATAATAAAGACCTTTTGGAGACACAACAAAACGAGCCAAGCACATGAAATAAAGGACCCTTTAAGAACAATGTTTAGATAAAAGAAGATTTTTACCTAGTGGTGGGGACACCAATTTGAAAGAGACAGGAGGATTTACTTAGATACTACCCCAGCTCGCGAGATGAGGACATCTCGAATCTTTTAAGTGGGGGAGATTTTAAGGTCTCTCCCAAGCCACGTATGTATGTGTCTCTTTTAATATAGATTTCAAGAAGGAAAGAGAGTGCACTTAGAGAAGAGTGAGACAATAAGGCTAGAAACATTGGGAAAGTGTTAGAATAAAACTATTAGCTCCAAAAATCCTAAAAGAAATAAGACGATAAGAATAGTTCTATTAAGAGAGAAGTATCTCCAAAAATAGAAATTCGAATTTAGGTGATAGGAGGTCGTATTTAGAGTACTTTTACATACTTAGAGTCCATGCATACTAAAAATATGGAAAAAAACAACACGTTTCTAAAGATGGCGCGTTTGTGGCTACACACAGACGTTTTTGCCTATCTGCCTTCCGGTTCTTTTGACTGGATATATGACCATAATTGAGTTTTTATCAGAGAGTTATGTCCGAAACAATTTGTTGATTTGGTCAGGGTCTCTACACAGAAAAAACTGTAAGAAGGCAGCAAGTAATCCTAGAGCTTGAGATGTATATATCCCTTCATTCTTATCTAATATCTTAGAAGAGAAGGTTAGTAAGTGATTGTGATGCTGCCTAGTTCTGAGGGCCCAGGCTAGTGCAGTGAATTAGCCCACCCTAGTACGCAGACATCCCTCTGAGGGGCAGGAGGATCCAGCGACGATGGAGCCTGAGAGGGGGACAGGCCGGCTTGAGTCTTCGCCAGCAGCGCGGCCGACGTGAGGTGTATGGTCTCGTAGGGTTTTGCCCACCAGCATGTAGAGGCTAGAAGGCCGAATTCTAGATCATCGACGGTATAAAGGAAAAGAATAAGAAAGACGGTTTGGCTTGTATGAAATTGATTCATGTATAAACTTTTTTTTTATATAAATCTTGTCTTGGCATTATTGTATTGTGTAAAAAGGCTGTTTTAACAAATCTTGTGAAAAGGACCTTAATTAAGGAACATGTTTATTTATGTCAAAAGCAGTGTGGTAGGATTAATTAGAAAATAAATTGACGCGTGAGTAGGGTGGAAAGTGGGAGGATGGAATGCCCCGACGGCACCATCCTACACGGACGGGTGGACCCGATTAGTCGGGTAGCTTTCCAACATATTAAGTGAAAGCCCTACGTTGTTAGATAAATAGGTTCTCCGGCAATTCTATTCTAGAAGACTAGGCCAGCGGGCTGTGCCTTGCATGGATGAGGAAAAAAGCATTGTCTCTAAGGAATCAAGACTAGTAGTTGCCCAAATTATGATCAATTACCCTATGGGTGGTTTGATTTTTAGAAGACCACGCTCCCGTTTTTGCGGGATAGAACTAGGTCTTACCTATGAATCGTATCCTTGAATCTCTACATGGTCAAGGTGTCGATGAGTAGGAAATTTTCTCCAAGATGAGACTCAGTGGACTATCTTAAGTGTTTCCCCTATTTTTGGAAGGGGGGAACCTTACAAATGGTATCAGAGCCGAACTTAGTACCTAGGATTTGTTTCTTAAAGATTAACTATCAAGGAAGTAAAACAAGTGATTGTTTAATATATGAGGATGAATCTATCATCTCTACTGGCCATAGAAGTGATTTGAATATCCTCACATGTTGAGACAATCATCCTATGAAATTGTGCTTGTATCTTGGGGGTGCACACGCAAGATATTTGTACAATAAATTTGAGAAATAAGATTGGGGAGAAAACCTTTTGTGAGGAAAAACAAAGGGTGATCAAATTAAGAAACTAGTGAGAGATTGAATGACTAGAAGTATAGACCGAAACTTGTTTAGAGAAATTTTTAGGATATATCTCATTAACTTGCATATTATAAATTAATAAGATTATAACTCCATCAACATTTGAATAGTTAATGTGTGATGCCATCCACTGGATGCTTTGCACTAGGAGGATCATCCAAGATCTTAAACCCATCTCAGACAAACATGGGTCTAACTTCGGATGTGTAATTTCCAGAGGATCATGCTCTTAGATGTGTTAATCCCAAGATACTAGATGTGTAATTTTCAGAAAACTAATCATCTCAGACGTGTTAATCCTGATAATCTTTGGATGTGTCAATCCCAAGGCACCAGATGTGTAATTCTAAAAAAATGAAGATCTCAGATATATTAATCCGGAGTGCCTTTAGATGTGGCACTCTGATAAGTATTTGATAGTTTTGAACTTTTCATGGATACAATGAAAGAAGCAAGTTCACATTTGCTCGTCTAAAAATCGTAAGAAATGCCGAATTAGTTGGAAGCACTGTTGTCAATCTAACCACCCACTAGAACCAAAATCAGTTATGGGATGCCATGAAATTACACCTTCGTGAAAGGTTTTGTGCTCTAGGATTTCGAGAGGATAAAATGAATGAATTTTTGGAGCTAACCCAAAAAAGGAAGACCCAAAAAGAATACCACCAAACTTTTGTTAAACTTCTCCAATTTGCTCTAGAGATGGGTGAGGTAACTCTTCTCCATCGATTCATTTGGAAGCTTAATCTACCTTTGAATAACCTCATCAAGAATGTAAAACTATCCTCTATTTCAGAAGCCATAAATTATAGCCAGACTGTGATAAAGTGTTTTTTTTAATATAAAAAGTGTCGAGAAGGACATGAGTCCTTCCATGTTAATCAAGAAGAGGTCTCCTAATTCAAGAGGAAGGTCAAGCCCACCCCTGGCTACAAGGAATCATGAGCTAGAGCAACAATTAGGTTAAGAAATAGGGATAGCTGGGTTAAAGATTACCCAAATTAACAAGTATTTCTATGAGTAAATAGAAGAGGATTGGTGCAAGATTCATGTGAAGTAATGTGTGTGATGAATAGAGGTATTCTACAAGACGATACTAAGATTATGAAATTGCTATCATAGGTTAGATTGCGTAAGGATTGATTCCCTTATGTTTTTCCATGATAATTTGTTAAGTACCATACTACATGGGGGTATAGAATAAGGAATTTGAAGGTTCATATCATATGAGAGGTATATGGATGCATGAAATTAGGATAATAAGGCCAACTAACTTTAGAATAATAATAAAGACCTTTTGGAGACACAACAAAACGAGCCAAGCACATGAAATAAAGGACTCTTTAAGAATAATGTTTAGATAAAAGAATATTTTTACCTAGTGGTGGGGACACCAATTTGAAAGAGACAGGAGGATTTACTTAGATACTACCCCAGCTTGCGAGATGAGGACATCTCGAATCTTTTAAGTGGGGGAGATTTTAAGGTCTCTCCCAAGCCACGTATGTATGTGTCTCTTTTAATATAGATTTCAAGAAGGAAAGACAGTGCACTTAGAGAAGAGTGAGACAATAAGGCTAGAAACATTAGGAAAGTGTTAGAATAAAAATATTAGCTCCAAAAATCCTAAAAGAAATAAGACGATAAGAATAGTTCTATTAAGAGAGAAGTATCTCCAAAAATAGAAATTCGAATTTAGGTGATAGGAGGTCGTATTTAGAGTACTTTTACATACTTAGAGTCCATGCATACTAAAAATATGGAAAAAAACAACACGTTTCTAAAGATGGCGCGTTTGTGGCTACACACAGACGTTTTTGCCTATTCTGCCCGTGTGATGGCTTGTAGACTAGATGCCTTCCGATTTTTTTGACTGGATATATGACCATATTCTGAGTTTTTATCAGAGAGTTATGGCCGAAACAATTTGCTGATTTTGTCAGGGTCTCTACACAGAAAGAACTGTAAGAAGGCAGCAAGTAATCCTAGAGCTTGAGATGTATATATCCCTTCATTCTTATCTAATATCTTAGAAGAGAAGGTTAGATTGCTATGGTCTTTCGGAAGAAGAGACCAAAACTCAATAGCTTTTCTTTTAGAGAAAGAATAGTATGCCGTAGCCCTGTAGAGAGAAGGCTATTTTGCCATAGACCTTAGAAAGAGAGAAGAGTCACAGTACGAGTAAGAGGAGATAAAGCTTGGGGATGATTGGATGATTTCAATCATAAGAAAAGGTATTAGAAGACTCTATTCTCATATGTCAAGTTCTAAAGCTCTTGTGAACGAGCAAAGGTAACGATAAACGATAAATTTCTATAAGGTATATACATATTTTGTTTTTCAATTATATATCATTCTTAGGGGTTGAGCTATGGCCCCGGATTCTCTATTAATTGTTAATAGTGATCTATTTGATTGATTTACTATTTAAAGTTTGTATTCTTTTAAACAACAGCATATGCCTTAATGAAGAATGTCTCATCGCAATCTCGAGTTGAAATACTAAAATCTTTGTGAAAAGGATTGTTTTCTTAAGAAGGTAACATGAATTCTAGTCCTATGGTTTAGTGATGAGTAAATGGATTGTTATCTTGGTTAAATTAAGATACATGTACAACTCTCCCTGCCTTGACGCTGCCCCATTCTTGTGCTTGTATAGCCGGATGGCAGAGACGTTAGTAAGGCCCGGAGTTGGCCCATGGTATCCCTCATACCATTGGGAGAATGAGGTTCGCCGATTGAGGCAAGTGATTGTGATGCTGCCTAGTTCTAAGGGCCCAGGCTAGTGCGGTGAATTAGCCCACCCTAGTACGCAGACATCCCTCTGAGGGGCGGGAGGATCGAGCGATGGAGCCTGAGAGGGCGACAGGCCGGCTTGAGTCTTCGCCAGCAGCGCAGCCGACGTGAGCTGTATGGTCTCGTAGGGTTTTGCCTAGCATGTAGAGGCTAGAAGGCCGAATTCTAGATCATCGACGGTATAAAGGAAAAGAATAAGAAAGACGGTTTGGCTTGTATGAAATTGATTCATGTATAAACTTTTTTTTTATATAAATCTTGTCTTGGCATTATTGTATTGTGTAAAAAGGCTGTTTTAACAAACCTTGTGAAAAGGACCTTAATTAAGGAACATGTTTATTTATGTCAAACAGTGTGGTAGGATTAATTAGAAAATAAATTGACGCGTGAGTAGGGTGGAAAGTGGGAGGATGGAATGCCCCGACGGCACCATCCTACACGGACGGGTGGACCCGATTAGTCGGGTAGCTTTCCAACATATTAAGTGAAAGCCCTACGTTGTTAGATAAATAGGTTCTCCGGCAATTTTATTCTAGAAGACTAGGCCAGCGGCTGTGCCTTGCATGGATGAGGAAAAAAGCATTGTCTCTAAGGAATCAAGACTAGTAGTTGCCCAAATTATGATCAATTACCCTATGGGTGGTTTGATTTTTAGAAGACCACGCTCCCATTGCGGGATAGAACTAGGTCTTACCTATGAATCGTATCCTTGAATCTCTGCATGGTCAAGGTGTCGATGACTAGGAAATTTTCTCCAAGATAAGACTTAGTGGACTATCTTAAGTGTTTCCCCTATTTTTGGAAGGGGGAACCTTACAAATGATATCAGAACCAATATTAGTTCCTAGGATTTGTTTCTTAAAGATTAACTATCAAGGAAGTAAAACAAGTGATTGTTTATCATATGAGGATGAATCTATCATCTCTACTGGCCATAGAAGTGATTTGAATATCCTCACATGTTGAGACAATCATCCTATGAAATTGTGCTTGTATCTTGGGGGTGCACACGCAAGATATTTGTACAATAAATTTGAGAAATAAGATTGGGGAGAAAACCTTTTGTGAGGAAAAACATAGGGTGATCAAATTAAGAAACTAGTGAGAGATTGAATGACCAGAAGGATAGACCGAAACTTGTGTAGAGAAATTTTCAGGATATATCTCATTAACTTGCATATTATAAATTAATAAGATTATAACTCCATCAACATTTGAATAGTTAACGTGTGATGCCATCCACTGGATGCTTTACACTAGGACGATCATCCAAGATCTTGAACCCATCTCAGACAAACATGGGTCTAACTTCGGATGTGTAATTTCCAGAGGATCATGCTCTTAGATGTGTTAATCCCAACATACTAGATGTGTAATTTTAAGAAAACTAATCATCTCAGATGTGTTCATCCTGATAATCTTTGGATGTGTCAATCCCAAGGCACCAGATGTGTAATTCTCAAAAAATGAAGATCTCAGATATATTAATCCGGAGTGCCTTTAGATGTGGCACTGTG
Source organism: Cibotium barometz (assembly GCF_041138505.1). Classification (NCBI taxonomy): domain Eukaryota; kingdom Viridiplantae; phylum Streptophyta; class Polypodiopsida; order Cyatheales; family Cibotiaceae; genus Cibotium; species Cibotium barometz. Next base: position 6,794,813 of record NC_141083.1, on the reverse strand, counting down.
ATAAGTATTTGATAGTTTTGAACTTTTCATGGATACAATGAAAGAAGCAAGTTCACATTTGCTCGTCTAAAAATCGTAAGAAATGCCGAAGTAGTTGGAAGCACTGTTGTCAATCTAACCACCCACGAGAACCAAAATCAGTTATGGGATGCCATGAAATTACACCTTCGTGAAAGGTTTTGTCCTCTAGGATTTCGAGAGGATAAAATGAATGAATTTTTGGAGCTAACCCAAAAAAGGAAGACCCAAAAAGAATACCACCAAACTTTTGTTAAACTTCTCCAATTTGCTCCAGAGATGGGTGAGGTAACTCTTCTCCATCGATTCATTTGGAAGCTTAATCTACCTTTGAATAACCTCATCAAGGATGTAAAACTATCCTCTATTTCAGAAGCCATAAATTATAGCCAGACTGTGATAAAGTGTTTTTTTAATATAAAAAGTATCGAGAAGGACATGAGTCCTTCCATGTTAATCAAGAAGAGGTCTCCTAATTCAAGAGGAATGTCAAGGCCACCCCTGGCTACAAGGAATCATGAGCTAGAGCAAAAATTAGGTTAAGAAATAGGGATAGCTGGGTTAAAGATAACCAAAATTAACAAGTATTTCTATGAGTAAATAGAAGAGGATTGGTGCAAGATTCATGTGAAGTAATGTGTGTGATGAATAGAGGTATTCTACAAGACGATACTAAGATTATGAAATTGCTATCATAGGTTAGATTGCATAAGGATTGATTCCCTTATGTTTTTCCATGATAAGTACCATACTACATGGGGGTATAGAATAAGGAATTTGAAGGTTCATATCATATGAGAGGTATATGGATGCATGAAATTAGGATAATAAGGCCAATTAACTTTAGAATAATAATAAAGACCTTTTGGAGACACAACAAAACGAGCCAAGCACATGAAATAAAGGACCCTTTAAGAATAATGTTTAGATAAAAGAAGATTTTTACCTAGTGGTGGGGACACCAATTTGAAAGAGACAGGAGGATTTACTTAGATACTACCCCAGCTCGCGAGATGAGGACATCTCGAATCTTTTAAGTGGGGGAGATTTTAAGGTCTCTCCCAAGCCACGTATGTATGTGTCTCTTTTAATATAGATTTCAAGAAGGAAAGAGAGTGCACTTAGAGAAGAGTGAGACAATAAGGCTAGAAACATTGGGAAAGTGTTAGAATAAAACTATTAGCTCCAAAAATCCTAAAAGAAATAAGACGATAAGAATAGTTCTATTAAGAGAGAAGTATCTCCAAAAATAGAAATTCGAATTTAGGTGATAGAAGGTCGTATTTAGAGTACTTTTACATACTTAGAGTCCATGCATACTAAAAATATGGAAAAAAACAACACGTTTCTAAAGATGGCGCGTTTGTGGCTACACACAGACGTTTTTGCCTATCTGCCTTCCGGTTCTTTTGACTGGATATATGACCATAATTGAGTTTTTATCAGAGAGTTATGTCCGAAACAATTTGTTGATTTGGTCAGGGTCTCTACACAGAAAGAACTGTAAGAAGGCAGCAAGTAATCCTAGAGCTTGAGATGTATATATCCCTTCATTCTTATCTAATATCTTAGAAGAGAAGGTTAGTAAGTGATTGTGATGCTGCCTAGTTCTGAGGGCCCAGGCTAGTGCAGTGAATTAGCCCACCCTAGTACGCAGACATCCCTCTGAGGGGCAGGAGGATCCAGCGACGATGGAGCCTGAGAGGGGGACAGGCCGGCTTGAGTCTTCGCCAGCAGCGCGGCCGACGTGAGGTGTATGGTCTCGTAGGGTTTTGCCCACCAGCATGTAGAGGCTAGAAGGCCGAATTCTAGATCATCGACGGTATAAAGGAAAAGAATAAGAAAGACGGTTTGGCTTGTATGAAATTGATTCATGTATAAACTTTTTTTTTATATAAATCTTGTCTTGGCATTATTGTATTGTGTAAAAAGGCTGTTTTAACAAATCTTGTGAAAAGGACCTTAATTAAGGAACATGTTTATTTATGTCAAAAGCAGTGTGGTAGGATTAATTAGAAAATAAATTGACGCGTGAGTAGGGTGGAAAGTGGGAGGATGGAATGCCCCGACGGCACCATCCTACACGGACGGGTGGACCCGATTAGTCGGGTAGCTTTCCAACATATTAAGTGAAAGCCCTACGTTGTTAGATAAATAGGTTCTCCGGCAATTCTATTCTAGAAGACTAGGCCAGCGGGCTGTGCCTTGCATGGATGAGGAAAAAAGCATTGTCTCTAAGGAATCAAGACTAGTAGTTGCCCAAATTATGATCAATTACCCTATGGGTGGTTTGATTTTTAGAAGACCACGCTCCCGTTTTTGCGGGATAGAACTAGGTCTTACCTATGAATCGTATCCTTGAATCTCTACATGGTCAAGGTGTCGATGAGTAGGAAATTTTCTCCAAGATGAGACTCAGTGGACTATCTTAAGTGTTTCCCCTATTTTTGGAAGGGGGGAACCTTACAAATGGTATCAGAGCCGAACTTAGTACCTAGGATTTGTTTCTTAAAGATTAACTATCAAGGAAGTAAAACAAGTGATTGTTTAATATATGAGGATGAATCTATCATCTCTACTGGCCATAGAAGTGATTCGAATATCCTCACATGTTGAGACAATCATCCTATGAAATTGTGCTTGTATCTTGGGGGTGCACACGCAAGATATTTGTACAATAAATTTGAGAAATAAGATTGGGGAGAAAACCTTTTGTGAGGAAAAACAAAGGGTGATCAAATTAAGAAACTAGTGAGAGATTGAATGACTAGAAGTATAGACCGAAACTTGTTTAGAGAAATTTTTAGGATATATCTCATTAACTTGCATATTATAAATTAATAAGATTATAACTCCATCAACATTTGAATAGTTAATGTGTGATGCCATCCACTGGATGCTTTACACTAGGAGGATCATCCAAGATCTTAAACCCATCTCAGACAAACATGGGTCTAACTTCGGATGTGTAATTTCCAGAGGATCATGCTCTTAGATGTGTTAATCCCAAGATACTAGATGTGTAATTTTCAGAAAACTAATCATCTCAGACGTGTTAATCCTGATAATCTTTGGATGTGTCAATCCCAAGGCACCAGATGTGTAATTCTAAAAAAATGAAGATCTCAGATATATTAATCCGGAGTGCCTTTAGATGTGGCACTCTGATAAGTATTTGATAGTTTTGAACTTTTCATGGATACAATGAAAGAAGCAAGTTCACATTTGCTCGTCTAAAAATCATAAGAAATGCCGAATTAGTTGGAAGCACTGTTGTCAATCTAACCACCCACTAGAACCAAAATCAGTTATGGGATGCCATGAAATTACACCTTCGTGAAAGGTTTTGTGCTCTAGGATTTCGAGAGGATAAAATGAATGAATTTTTGGAGCTAACCCAAAAAAGGAAGACCCAAAAAGAATACCACCAAACTTTTGTTAAACTTCTCCAATTTGCTCTAGAGATGGGTGAGGTAACTCTTCTCCATCGATTCATTTGGAAGCTTAATCTACCTTTGAATAACCTCATCAAGAATGTAAAACTATCCTCTATTTCAGAAGCCATAAATTATAGCCAGACTGTGATAAAGTGTTTTTTTTAATATAAAAAGTGTCGAGAAGGACATGAGTCCTTCCATGTTAATCAAGAAGAGGTCTCCTAATTCAAGAGGAAGGTCAAGCCCACCCCTGGCTACAAGGAATCATGAGCTAGAGCAACAATTAGGTTAAGAAATAGGGATAGCTGGGTTAAAGATTACCCAAATTAACAAGTATTTCTATGAGTAAATAGAAGAGGATTGGTGCAAGATTCATGTGAAGTAATGTGTGTGATGAATAGAGGTATTCTACAAGACGATACTAAGATTATGAAATTGCTATCATAGGTTAGATTGCGTAAGGATTGATTCCCTTATGTTTTTCCATGATAATTTGTTAAGTACCATACTACATGGGGGTATAGAATAAGGAATTTGAAGGTTCATATCATATGAGAGGTATATGGATGCATGAAATTAGGATAATAAGGCCAACTAACTTTAGAATAATAATAAAGACCTTTTGGAGACACAACAAAACGAGCCAAGCACATGAAATAAAGGACTCTTTAAGAATAATGTTTAGATAAAAGAATATTTTTACCTAGTGGTGGGGACACCAATTTGAAAGAGACAGGAGGATTTACTTAGATACTACCCCAGCTTGCGAGATGAGGACATCTCGAATCTTTTAAGTGGGGGAGATTTTAAGGTCTCTCCCAAGCCACGTATGTATGTGTCTCTTTTAATATAGATTTCAAGAAGGAAAGACAGTGCACTTAGAGAAGAGTGAGACAATAAGGCTAGAAACATTAGGAAAGTGTTAGAATAAAAATATTAGCTCCAAAAATCCTAAAAGAAATAAGACGATAAGAATAGTTCTATTAAGAGAGAAGTATCTCCAAAAATAGAAATTCGAATTTAGGTGATAGGAGGTCGTATTTAGAGTACTTTTACATACTTAGAGTCCATGCATACTAAAAATATGGAAAAAAACAACACGTTTCTAAAGATGGCGCGTTTGTGGCTACACACAGACGTTTTTGCCTATTCTGCCCGTGTGATGGCTTGTAGACTAGATGCCTTCCGATTTTTTTGACTGGATATATGACCATATTCTGAGTTTTTATCAGAGAGTTATGGCCGAAACAATTTGCTGATTTTGTCAGGGTCTCTACACAGAAAGAACTGTAAGAAGGCAGCAAGTAATCCTAGAGCTTGAGATGTATATATCCCTTCATTCTTATCTAATATCTTAGAAGAGAAGGTTAGATTGCTATGGTCTTTCGGAAGAAGAGACCAAAACTCAATAGCTTTTCTTTTAGAGAAAGAATAGTATGCCGTAGCCCTGTAGAGAGAAGGCTATTTTGCCATAGACCTTAGAAAGAGAGAAGAGTCACAGTACGAGTAAGAGGAGATAAAGCTTGGGGATGATTGGATGATTTCAATCATAAGAAAAGGTATTAGAAGACTCTATTCTCATATGTCAAGTTCTAAAGCTCTTGTGAACGAGCAAAGGTAACGATAAACGATAAATTTCTATAAGGTATATACATATTTTGTTTTTCAATTATATATCATTCTTAGGGGTTGA